>NC_052484.1:6218884-6357598 GCF_009730915.1 Dioscorea cayenensis subsp. rotundata
TCAATCAACAATATGCTCAAATAATGTGCCTGCAAGATTCGGTCACAGACACTGAAAATTGTTATTTATAAGTCCATATTGCTAAGAATTATGCCATTTATAGTATTGACATTCAGGAAAATCCAATTAGAGCGATTATTCAAGCATTCCACTACAATGTCCAACACTCTCAAAACATTGCCAAGTTCCCTCGACTTATCTAGCCCCACAATCTTCAACAAAGAAGAAAAGAAACACGAGAACAAAAGAGAACAAGCAAATAATGAGAATAACTCCAAACACACCTTGATCAAGAGCAGGAAATTCTCAAGAGCACCGATTCATCCTCCTCAACATCATTATAACATCCAGCAACTACGGCTGAGGTTAGGCAGCTCTAAGAGGGCGGCACGAGATTATGGCAGCAAAGGCTTGCTTTGTCACTGACCTGGGCCGTGCATTGGAGTTATTGAGCCAGTTAGCCATCCCACCTTCTGTTACGGGGGTCACACCAGCCTCTACCCCACTCGCAACACCACATCACCCTCCAACTGATCTGGAGCCATCCTCCGACATGACCGAGCATTAGTTTTTTCCTTTATTTCATTTTGTATTTTCATTTCAAACTTTGTATTCAATATTTTCGTAAGGGTTGGTCCTGCCTATTTTGTATATATTTAAAGACTTTTATTGGATTTTATTTTTTGTTTTATCATTTTATTTTGTTGAGCTTTAATGTTCTTCCCTTATACTTTGCAAAAATTATTTGCAACAACCACCATCCTCAATATAAAGGGGATGCTCACTCGGTCATTTCTTGACCTTGAGTGACCCCCAACTGCTAGGGCACAACAATGGACACACTTGGCTAGTTCCAAACTTCAATAACTTCATCTATGTGAACCGAGGAATTAATCGTATTCCACTCCTTTCTTATTCTTGTTTACATTACCTTGCATGCTTTCTTTTTACACAGATTGAGGACAATGTGTGAATTAAGTGTGGGGAAGGGGTTTAGGATTCATTGTTAACTCTTTTACATGCCAAGTATGACTTATGATGGTGCATTTGTCATATAGTGGGAGTTTCTTAGTATAAGGGTGGACACATGCGAGTTTGTTCCATTTTGAGATTTATTTTTTTTAGTGGGCACTCTATTCTTGGCTATTCACTTGATTAGAGCACACAACTTCTCTATTGTAACAACTTAGACCATTATTGGGCTTCATTTAGTTTTGTTCATTTTACTTCATGAGGAGAATAGAAAATTTTTTGCAAAGTTGAAAGAATTTTTTTCGAAAAAAAGAGACAGGATGAGAAGTAGAAAGAGCTACCCATATTAGAAGTGGAAAGCTACTCTCGATAAGTCGGATACAATGTATACCATAACGAGAGAAAGAGCTACCTCTTTAGATGGGTGAAAGCTACCATTTTCTTTTGAGTGAAAAGATGTGTAAAAAGCTATCTCTCTTAAGCGTGAAAGCTGCTTGACGAGTGCTCGTGGGAAAGGGCTACTTTAGGAGATGTGTGAAGCTACAACCATGTGAATAAGAATTGTTGTTTATGAATTTTTTCTAGTGAAGTTCTCTAGGTCAAAAAAGTGAAATAGAGAGTTGTAACACACACACACACACACACACACACACACACACACACACACACACACAATGATAATCTTGAATATGGTGTTCACTATTTTTGGAACTTGAACATTTTAGCATTCTTGTATTGTGAAAACTCGAACTACTTGTGGAACTCTCTAATTTTTTAGCAACAGAAGTCTTGCACTTTTCCTTCTTTGTTTGTAATGTTTTCTTTTTCCATGAGGATAAGCAAAATCTTAAGTGTGGGGGAATTTGATGAGTGTAAAACATGCATGTATTTTATACCAATTTGTACACTCATCCAACATTTATTAAGATCATATTATGAAATTCAATGGTAAATCTAGTGTGTTTCGCATTTACAGGCTTAGTGTAGCACTTTAAGATGAGAGAGAGAGAGAGAGAGAGAGAGAGAGAGAGAGAGAGAGAGCTAAAAGAAGCATTTCATACCTCAAACGATGAATTTGGAGCTCTCTCAATATCTATATAACAAGGACAAGACAAAGTGGATGGCTTACGGGCAACTTACGCCAAGTCTTACGGCCGTAACTCAATTCTAGAAGACCTTGCGGGTATGCTTATACCTGTAAAGGGGAATTTGAAATCAACTTAGAAGACCTTACGGGTAAGGCTTACGCCTGTAAGGACCATCAAGAGGAGCTTACATCCACAGTATACACTTGTAAGTGTGGTTGCAAGAAGTAGAATAGTGAACCTTACGGTCCAACGTTTATGGTCGTAAGGTGGACCGCAACACATATAGAAGACCTTACGGATGTGACTCACAGCTGTAAATGTTACCCTAAGGCTCGTGACCATCTTCTCCAGCTCCCTTACGGACTAGCCCTTACGCCCGTAAGTTGCCAGTAAGCAATCGGGTATAAATAGAACTTATGAGGATTTTTATGGTATTTTCTATTCTATTCTTTTATTCTTTGGAGGCAATTCTTGGAGGAAAGGTTAGGGAAGAAAAGAGATGAATCTTCAGCACCTAAGGAGTGATTTGGAGATGGATTCAAATATACATTCAAGGGGATTGAAGATCGTAGCCATCAGCTCATCTTGGCGGCGTATGTGGAAACTTGTCAAGCTACTTCTCCGGTGATTCTTCATCCCAGGGATTGAAAAAGAGGTTTTCATAGCTTTCATGTTTTCCTCCATTATTTATATATTGAATGCTTTCCCTTCATTAATGGAGGGCTAATTTCTAGATATTTGGGTATAGTTGAACTCTAGAGTTTATATTCTTGACTTTGGTTGTTGGATCTTTGATGCTTTAAATAATTTCTTATTTGCAATTATATCTATTTGAGTCTAATTGTGTGACTGAATGCTTTATTTCTAATGTGACAAAAGCCCTAGCTATCATACTTGGTATTACTACATGACGAGAAGAAATTCGCACTTAGCATAGACTTACCGCAATTCGAGAGGATAGTGGGTACACTTCTGGTTAGAGTATCTAGGAGGCTTTGTCTTCCACCATCCTTCTGAGTGGATTAGTGATAATTTTCGTGCTTTTTGCAATCATATGGAGCAGATTTTAGGAGAAATCACATTTCAACTCTCTATTCGGATTAAGAATAAACTTTCTTTCTTGGAAAGAATATCTATTTAAGAGATTTTCATTAGTCCACAATAAGGCTTCATAAAGTGTCGATGCAATTGTGTGGATGTCTATATTAGCTCTACACCTATTCAGTTACACTTCTCCTGAGAAATCAGGATTTTATATAATTCTTGAAACCTTTCGATTCAAATAGGATTGCATGTTTAGACAACCATTGTCCTCTACCTCATAACCCTAGAGGGATACTATGCCTAGACATCACTTTCTTCCTTGACTTCTCTCTTATTATTTCCCATATTTTCTTGTTTTTATTTGATTTTGTTTACACACACGACTCGATCCTTCAATCTATTTTTCATGTTTATAGCCATTACTAGTATTTACTTTCTTCCCTGTGGACCGACAGTCTGCACTTACGTACACTTTATTACACGATAGGCATGTACACTTGCTTCCCTATCAAGTTTTTAACGTTGTTGCCGGGAAAGAATAGTGATATTAGAAACACTTAAATATCCATCACTTTAGCCATTTATTTTTTTCTTCTTTGTTTTTCTTTATTGTTTTATAATTCCTTTTCTCTTTTGTTTGATTTCAATAGTTAAATCTATTCATGTCTACTAGCTAATTTAATTTTTTATAATATCAACAAAAATTTTATGGTAAACTATAATTAGGTTTCTTTGACTACTGTTATTGTTTCCCATGTGAAAATAAACTTTATAATTCACATGCATTTGGGGAAATTTTACTAAACTACTCTTTTGTTTGGCTCTTTATTAATTCAGGGTTTATGATTTAAGTTTTAACACTTTAGTACCATGTTGTTTAAACCGTTTACAAAAAGATACCAAAACACTTAACTCAATTAATTTAAATTTGAATTTACCTTTTTTTTTTCTCCCCTTATTTACATTGATATAATATGGACTAATTAAGAACTATTTGAGTCTACCACCAATTATCACTTGAATGGTTTTTAAATATTATGTAAATAGACTTGAATGGTTTTAATTAGTACATGTTGTAGAGATGTAAATAAGGGGGAAAAAATACATAAATTCACTTCATTTTTATGCCACTTTACAAGAATTAACGAAGTTAAACATTTTAGCGCTTCTGTACAAACAATTTAATTTATAGGGTATTAAAGTGTTAAAACTTAAACACATGCCTTGAATTAGTAAAGAGACAAACCATAAAGTAATTTAGCAAAAATTTTATTTAATAATTTACATAAGTGTACGTGTCATAAATTTTTTTTTATTGTTAGACATTATAAAAATAAAAACATTACCTCTATATTATTATATATTTAGATTAATTTTATTTATTTTTATTAAATGCACATGTTGAAAGACAACTATCATAGTAAATAAATAATAAATTTAATATAAAATAATATACCAATAAAAAAGAAATTACAATATTATTGCCTACGTAGCAATGATGGAACTTAACCGGAATAATCATTAAAAAAAGCCAAAATTTTCTTTTACATTGCTTATGAATAAAAAAAATTAGCAGAAACATATCTGCACTTGAATCTATTAACATGGACGATCAAGTTTTACTATTATTTTTAATTGATCACACATAGAAAGAAAGATAGGAATCCTAATTAGAGAAATCTTAATTCTACCCCTGAATTATTATCATCCATCAGTCACAGACCACACTTTATTTATACAAAAATTTATGCGGCTAAAAATTTAACAATTGCTATAAAAAAATAGCAATCATATATAAAAATATCTAAATAATTCATAATTGAATTATATTATATTCCCAGCGTTTCTTGTGATCAACAATCAATATAAGTAAATAACGATACTTATCAATATCCCAATATGAATCGTAAAAGTTAATATAACATATCTATCCAAGTGATCTTCATCTTTAACATCCTCATATTTTTAAATCAATGGTAAAATATCACATTCTATCATGTGCATCTATAAAATATGGAAATTAAAACATCCAGTTTATTCAATTAATTACCAATAAATTTGTGAGAAAAAAATACATGCACATCAAAAGATCTCTAAAAATTACATTATTAAATTTAAAATTATTTATTTTTATATCTGCGAAGACCCTACATATCTCAAACCAATAGAGTATAAGAGGGAAAAGAAGAATTTCCTCGGAATAAAATAAGGGTTTAAAAATAATGAAACTAGATATTTTAGGAAAATTATAAGAAAGCGCATCTGGTGTAGTGGTATCATAGTACCTTCCCACTTATTGACCATGGTTTGATACCCTGGATGCGCATTCAATTTAAAAAATTAGTTAGTTATTTTTTTTTCCACCAACCCCCCTTTTATTAATGTTAGCAATTCTATTTCCAAAAACATTGTGAAAATTATTTTATTTTATTTACTTGATTTTGTACAAATTATAGATCGAATCTTCAGTCTTTAATTGAAAAGAGAATTGAGCAAACACTACTTCACATGATGATATAAAAAGCAAAACATTTTTAATCCTTATTTAAAGACAACAAGAAAAGCAAATCTTCTATCTGTATTTAGAAAAGGGAATTGAATAAGCACTAAATTCTAATACCTTGTTCTAAAATTAGTATTTTGAGAGTTTATGCATTATTAGAGAATGAGTTTTATTTAATTTTATTTACCAAGTTACTATAATTGACCCTTAACACTTACAATCAAAAAGCATCCAACACAAATTAGGTAAAATTCCTTAAATGATTCTTCTTTTATAACCTCTCCATCCTTTTGGTTCCTCTATTGTAAAATTTATTAATTTTATTTTTCTATTTTTTCAATTAGGCAAATCAAATTCTTTCATCAAACTAACTATTAGCTTTGCCATTAGATCCTACTGATATGGCTTAAAATATTAAAAAATTACTAAAATATTATAAAAAAAATTATTAAAAATAATACTAACAAATATTAAAATTATAAAAAATTAAAAATAAAGTATTAAAAATTATAGACCTATTAAAATTATTAAAATTATAAAAAACTCAAAGGACTCCCACATACCATACGATGTGGAGATGGGATTCTACGAAACGGGGATACTACATCAGCTGGTATCCCCATCCAATTGAAATTTGCCACATCAGTTTTTATTTTTGAATTTTTAAAAATCTTATCCAACTCATATTTTATTATGACCCCATCCACAATAACGCATGACACATCAGCATCATTAACTAATCTCATAACCATGAGTCTAATGAACGCTCTGCACTTCCTTAACCCTCACGCCCACCTCCTCCTTCCATGCGCCTGCTCTTCACCCACCCTAACCCCGACCACTGTGTGCAGTCGTCATCGACACCGGCCTTGTATGCCTCAACACCGCCATCCATCTCCATTCTGCCGGCATCAATTCCTTCTCCGTGAAGCCTTTGACACCATCAATGTTCTATGTTTTTTGGGGGATTTTAATATATTGTTTTTTTCAATTGCTTTTTATTCTAACTTTCTTTCTAGTAGTTTTAATTTTTTTTTTTTTGGGATTTTAATATATTGTTTTTGTTTTTAATTCCATGGTGTTCTTTAGGTTCTTTCTATGATTTTAGACTAATCTAGAAATTTTAACTTGTTGAGCCTACATAAACAAGTCTAATCTCTACTTAAAAATTTGATTTTTTGTTTTTATTCTATTATTTTTTTTCAAGTTTTTTATACATAAAGAAGTGATTCATTGGGTTTTTTTTTTTGTTTTAGACTTCATTGATGTTGGCTGCAATGAATGACAAGGACATCTGCTTGCATAATATTCTCCAAGCAAGTGCTAATGTATGAATGTTTCAATTTTCAACTTTTTATTGTTTCTTTTTCTATGTTTTATCATTTGAGTTGATGGGAGTTTGATTTTGTATGGTTTGGTTTGTAGTAGATCTTTAAGTTTGATTCAATACCTTAGAGGACTTGCTTGCATTATGCTGCTTATTATGTCATTTGGATTACTTGAAAGTCATTTTAACTATAGTCCTATTACTAATTCTTTATAGGTGTTGACTTCAAAATAGTTTTATGATCCTAATTAATTGAGATAGTGAGGATTGGATTATCATTTAAATCTTGTGTTAATTCCTTTTTGATTGATGATGTTAAATTACAGGGCTCCTAATTGATTGAGACCTTTTACACCTTGCAATAAGATAGACAGCTGAAGTTTTGTGACCAAATCATGTGGAAATTCGAAACAAATGAAATTAAAATTAAATTCTTGTATGTCAAATTTGTATTTATATTGTAAACTTCATGAATAGTGATGAATAAAAGATCATTTGATTAATTCACCTCCTTTTAAGGATCTGTCTAGTTGTGTGTATCTCTTCATGTTGAGTTTATTGAGTTGATGAATTTTTCTTGCATGATGATGGCGGGTAATTTTTTTTTTAATATGCTCCCAATTGGTACGCAGGAACTAGTAGTTGAAATACAACTCATATAATTTTTTTGTCCATTAGTATATGAGTAGCCCTTTACATCATGAGAAAAAAATACAAGAACTATGATAAATGCAACAAACCTTATCCTGCAGAACTATTATGTTGCAGAAATAATATATTAGAACCTTCCAGAAAAATGCAGAACATTGACTGTGTCGAAGGCTTGCAAGGCTACTGTGGATGACCACCACACAAGGTGGTTGGGTTAGAGTAGGTGAAGAAGCAGCAGCACATGGGAGGAGGAGGTGGGCATAAGGGTTAGGGAAGAGGAGAGCACTCATCAGGCTCATGGTGATGAGATAAGTTAATGATGCTGATGTGTCATGGGTTATTGTGGATTGGATTATAATAAAATGAGTAGAATGGGATTTTTAAAAATTCAAAAATAAAAATTAATGTGGAAAAATTTTAATTGGATGGGGATACAAGCTGGCATGGTATCCCTATTTCATAGAATACCATCCCTACCATGTGTTGCCACGTCTAATATGGTCATTGTGCATCCACAAGTGAATGGATCGTACAAGTAGTACAATGTACCTGACTGGGTCGGATAGTTGAATCCATAGGGATTGGTATAGCTTTTAATACTCATTCAATCTGTAATATCTAACTGATTCGAAGTATTTGGTCCAATTCTAATTAAACAAAAACAATTAAAGAAGTGAGGAGATAAAGAGGGAGAGAGAGGGAGAGAGAGAAAGAGAGAGAGAGAAGGTTCGGGTTGAAAAGACAACAGTGGAAAAGGCAGTGCCCCAGATTAATCCCCTCAACAATGGTTACATATACATTTTCTTGGACTGTGGTGAGCACCTATGGAGGGTTCCATAACATACGACTTCATTCAAGCCTCAAAGCAGACTCAACCCCTTTCCTTAGTCTGTGCCCTAGCTAAATGGATCATTCAATCACCATCTAGACAGTGGATACCCAACTAAGGTTAACATGCTTCTTGATTGCAATTGCAACTACAGAGAACATTCACGCCACATCAATTCTCACACAGATAGCAGTAATTCCCACGTCGAGTTTTGCATCATACAAATATTAAGGCAATTAACACAAAGATGAACAATCAAGATAAACAAAAGGGAGATCACAAGAAAACTCAATAACCAAAGCAACTAAATCAATACATCACAAGTCGAGGTTCATAATCCTGGGTACCGAATGACTGCTAGCCCCTCATAGTTTTACTATACATCAAAGAAAAGCAATAAGAGAAAGAAATGTTATCCATAAAACTCCCTTCTTGCTTTACAATCCTTGTTAGAGAGAGATCTATGATGACGTTTATCGGCATTCTTCCATTTCCATGATGATCTATCCACTCAAATTTGGCCCTGAATGGTGCCTAGCTTTGTCCTATCCCTTGTATCCAAAGAAGAGGAAGAAGATCAGCCCCCCAAAACATAACATTAGGGCTTAAAAACAATTTTCCCAATGCAAGCACAACCATCCTCTTGACCGTACTTTCCTCGGGGTATCTTGGCACCTATTCTCGGCATGATTGTAGCACATCCTGAAAAGTGCACCGGCATAGGCACGCTTATGCTTGTTGCCTTTGCTTGAGGAGCACGCTGGTGATAGGAGTACTGGAACCGTGCTTTTGTCTCTGTGAAATCCCAGTAATATGTATGGGGTTAAGCACGCCTATGCTCACCGACCCTGCTTCCAAAGCATGATGGTGCTAGGGGTAGTGAAACTGTTTTCTTTAGTTTTGCTCAGACTTCAGTGAAATGCATAGGTATAAGCACGCCCATACTTCTCTTGAAAAGTGCCTTTTAACTCTATTTTACACCAGAATTTGTCTCTATACGTTTCTTTCAATCCAAGACCTGATTATCTACATCATTTAACAAATATACCCCAAGTAGCATCGATTTATAATAAAATAATGCAAAAAGGACAAGAGAATCATGCGATAAGGTATATAAAATATCTATATAAAATGCATTTATCAAATACTCCCACACTTGAACATTTGCTTGTCCTCAAGCAAAATATCCAGCTCACATGAAAAGAAAATGAGTGCATGACCTCTGATCTCATATATAGGATAGGGAATTCATAGATAAACAAGGGGACCCTAGAGACTAATATGCTTTTGGCTTATTCCACAAGAAAGATATTCATCCATACTCCATACTCCCCATGTGTATGAATTTACCCTAGATATGTGCCCCATGAACCTTGGAAGAAAAACTAGCTCAAAAGACCTTATTTCCACAAAAATTAATTTGGTAGTAGCTTCATACATTTTAGAGGTAGCTCTTTCCCCCGGTAGGTCATCAAGTGAACACTGATGATGCCTAAGGTCCGACTACTTAAGGGTGGCTTTCACACTTCTAAAGAGATAACTCTTTCTACTATCTTTCTGTACACACTATTTATAAAACATTGGTAGGGCATTCAAATAAAACCAACTTTTCAATACACACACTTTTTCTTTAACATATATGCATGCAAACATTGATAATTAATTTGCTATCATTTTCCCCTTCTATTTTTTTTGCAAATATTGATAATTAATTTTTATTAGATGGTCGATAAAAAAAGGTTGATGAACAATTCTTTCATAAAGTTGCAATGATTGCATCATTTAGCGGCAATTTAAGTTATAATTCTAGTATTTAGTTGGATTGCAAGATGCAAGAAAGAACATAAATATGTTAGTAATCAAATGACCCGTGAATTACGGCTTCAAGGAGACTAAGTAAGAGATGAACTAATGTCCCTTTTACGTACAAGTGATCTATGTTATAATATGATAAGAATGAGTCCTAGAGCTCTCCTAGGATTATGTGAAATATTAGTTAGAGACGGAGGTCTCCAACCAACTTTGCAAGTGTTCGTAAAGGAACAAGTTGCAAAAACACTTTATTTACTAGGTCATAATGTCTTCCATCGTGAACTATCGTTCTTCTTTTGTCGCTCTCGTGAGACAATCTTCTGTCATTTTCATAATGTATTAGAAGCTATAGTGAAGATAGAGGAAAAATACCTAGAACAACCGGATGGCTCACAAATCCCTTCAGAAATTTTCAGCAACAGTAGATTCTATGCAAATTTTAAGGTAATTGACTCTCCATTGAATTATAATTGAATTATAATTGTATCACAATTATGTGTGCGGTGTGAATGAAATATTAAATTTATCTTAAGATTGTATTGGTGCAATTGATGGAACACATGTTCGTGTAAAAGTTTTCAATTCCGATGGCCCTAAGTATAGTGGAATGAAGGAATACCCAATACAAAATGTGTTGGATGCATGCACATTCGGGTTAAAATTCATGTATGTATTATCTGGATAGGAAAGCACAGCCTCTGATTCGAGAATTATGAAAAATGTGTTAAGTAGAGCTTCTCCGCTAAACATTTTTGAGGTAATTTTTTATAAGCTTTAATCTTTTATTAAAGACCATATATATTTAGACAATGAAATAACATTGTCCATTTAATGTTTAGGAAAATATTATTTTATAGATGCTGGATTCATGTTAAGAAGAGTGCTTATTACACTATATAGAGGGGAGCGATATCACTTAAAGGAGTATTCAAGGAACCCGCCATGGAATCCACGTGAATTATTTAATCTTTGTCATGCATCTCTACGAAATGCTATCGAACGAGCATTTGGTGTGCTCAAGAAATGTTTTCCTATTATAGGAAGCTCAACAGAGCCGCATTATGGTTTAGAAACATAGAAGGCAATTATTTTTGCTTGTTGTAATTTTCACAATTATTTAATGGGTGTGGACCCAGATGATAACTTAATTGCTCAAGTTAACAACGACCTCAGAGATGAAGTTCAAGATGAAGATCATAACATCGAGGAAAATAATGAAGAAACCATTGAAGGAGAGATAATTAGGGGTGTTATAGCAACTGAAATGTGGCTTAATTACGTTGAATGATTTGTTGTTGTTAAAGGGATTGTCATGCTTTTGGCTTGTAATAACTTTGATAGTTGAATGAGTTATGACGTTGGGCATTAATTCTTTGTATGAATTTTACTTTAATTTGTGAAACATTTATATTCCTTGTTGCATTTTTGTATTTTACTAATGTAATCTACATTTATGTTATTAACAATTTTGTGTTCTTGTTGATGCAGTTTACAATATGTCAAAGAAGAAAACAAGTTCAAATGTTTTCAGTGGAAGTAACACATGTTCATGGACTTTGAATATGGATGACGCTTTGATTGATGCATACTTACATCAACAAGCAATGGGCAACAAAGTTGGTGGAACCTTTACTACACACGCATTAGACAACAAAGTCAATGAACTGAAAGGTAAATTTTTGGACAAGCCAATAAACAAAGAAAGATCCCAAAACCGCATGAAAAATTTAAAGAGGGCATTTATAAAGTGCTATGACATTTTCAAGAATGGAATGAGTGGATTCGCATGGAATCCAACTATAGAAATGTGGAATGCTGAGCCAGAAGTATGGCAACATTTTGTTGAGGTAAGTTTCTTTGGGATAATGGTGAAATTTATTTTAACGTATATTTGTTAATAACATTATTTCATCTGCTGAATGGATGAACAAAAGAATTAGAAATTATGAGAAGATGGTTCAACTGTATGGACAGGACTGAGCAATTGGACAAGAAGCTGAAACTATTTCAGAAATAAGGCGACGAAGGGTATGAAATGAAGGAAATACATCAAGAAACACAAAAGATGAAATTGATTTGTTAGTTTTCTAAAACACTGCGAACTTAGAGAATTTGAGTGAAAATGAAAATACACTTGACAATGACATCGAAGAGGAAGTTGAAGCATCACCAGTGGATACAAATCAACAATCAACATTTCAAGCTCCAAGTTCATCTAGGTCCAAGAAGAGAAAAAGATCTAATAATCATGATAACAGCTTTCAGGATTTGTCTACAATGCTTGGAATGGTAGCTGATGCTATTTTTCAATCAACCAATATCTTAGTTCAAGCATCTACCACGGATCCTTGAAGGATTATGATGTGTGGGTTATGCTTAAAGATTTAAGGCTCTCACATCCTATTTTGAGCAAAGCTTACATGTTCCTCATTAAAGATCCCAAGTTGTTGGGAGATTTAATTAGATGTCCAACAAAAGAACGCAAGCCTCTATTATTGAATTAGTCTGGTTATGGAGATGACCCACATGAATGAAGTGAAAGGTTAACATTTTCTTCATTGCAAACATTGAATAATTTGGAATATATTTATGTAAGCTTATGCATGCTTTGGTTATTTTTGTAGGTTAAACATAATATTGGGGGCATGTGTAGTGGCTTGCATTTGCATCCTACTAGGTTTGGTGTTTGGAATTATTTTTTGCTTTTTTGCTTTTTTTTTTGTTCATGATTAATTAAATCTTATAAACATTTTTTTCTTTTGGACAGGGTGACTAAAGATGATGGACAAGCTGTACAAGGCCACCCAAAAGCAACGATGGAACTTTTTTGAAATATGTTACTTATAAACAATGTTACTTTTTGGAGATGGTGTTGCAATATGTTTTCAAGTTTTTAGAAAAGTTGTTTATGTTGAAGTTGTTTGACTTTCAATGTTGGAATGCTAAAATGTTGCAAGAATCCGGTAAATGTTTTTTATTCGAACATTAAAACAAAATTAGTGATGTCTATGGGATCATATTTCTTTGTTGGAAATGACTATGCTTCATTTTTTTCTTTTTCTTTGGTTTTTTTTTGATAAATAATGCTTCATAATTGTTTTGGGTTTTTACATCCAATTAAAAAAATAGTGAAAGGATATTATTGTTGTTGTTGTTTCTAATTGGTTTGTGTCTTTTCCTTTGTTTTGTTATGGAGAGTATTGTATCATTGATGGTTGAAACCAATTTTTTCATTGTTTTGTTATATTAGTGCGTGTTTTCATTTTTTATGATGCGTAATTTTGTAGGGTTTTTATGAATATGTTTTCTAAAGTCATAATATGTATAGGTCCATTTTGGAATAAAATAATAAAATATTGTAAATTATCAAATAAGAACATTTGATTTCCAAAAATAATATTATATATGTAAAATTAGCATAAAATACAATTTATAGCTTCAAGGGAATTTTAGTAATTTTTATATAAAACCTTGCCTTCTATTACCCTCAATCTAAACAGTGCAAGGTTTGATAATCTCCATTTACCTTACATTCAATCCAAATAAAGTATAATTTAAAACCTCCTTTTACATTACTTTACCTTGATTTCCCCTACTCTACCCTACTTTACAAAACCTTCCTTCATCTCATCCAAGCAAAGCATAAATCGTAAATTCTAAGCCCCAAACCATAAACAGTAAATCACAAAACCCCTACAGGGATTTGTGATTTATAATTTAGGGTTTAGGGAGGGAGTTTTCAATTTTATGATTAAAGATTTAAATTTAAGATTCAGATAATAAAAATAAATTTAATGTTTTTTTAAAGAAAGAGAGAAAGAATGACGTCGATGGCAACTAATTAGCATCAACATCATTTTGGAAGTCTATTCGGAAAATCTATTCGGTAAAAATATCATTACTCTTAAATATATCCATTTAATCACCCTGTTAATTATCATAGATGATTTCTTATCCCTTAAGGATATTCATATCTCTTGAGTACATTTCTTTTTATAATACATTTAGAGTAGTTTATAGGTTTAAATATACTCTTCAGGTGACGTCAAGATATATACTTATTTAAAGTTGAACCTATTTCATAATACAATGTAAGGAAAATTTTAACATAATGTACTGAAAATCTTAGGACTTCGTGTCTAAGATACTCATTTCATATATATATATATATATATATATATATTTGATACGGTGCTAGAAATATTAAAATTTTCCATTGTTAATGAAAATATATAAACATGTGAGGAACCAGTGAAACAAAATTTTACACATACAAATATAATTTATTACAAAACAAACATGATAACAAAACCCATCAGATCACAAATGAAACAAAAAATAACAACTGCAACTCTAAAAATCACATGAACTCAAGAAGTACATAAAATCAATAATCCACATCACACTGGGTCCATTGAAAGCCAGCATTGTTGGAGTTTCCATTGGTCACCAATGGAACCCTAATATCACACCTAATCCTCACTGTATATTTTATTTTTATCCAAGATCCATACTTGAGCCTAATCTTAGCATTGAACCACAAGTCTATATTAAAGAACCTAGTTGCATTCTCATTCTTAAAAGTATCTGAAACACTTGAATCAGTAACTATGGATCTCCCATCAAATGAAGGAAACAGCATGGTGGTGTTCTTATGTCCTTGATAGAAAGTAGGGAGAGGAATCCATCCAAACCGGTACCCTGAGTAAAACGCACTGGCTTCAAGCCTGTCGTAGTAGACACCAATCTTTTTATTCGGGTTTCGAATGCTCACAGTGGTGTAGAGATCGTAGTCGAGGTAGGAAGGGGAGGTGGTGAGAGTGAAGTTGGTTAAGTAGGCATTTTCGACGGAGAATTTGATCTTATTTGGACGATAAACAAGCCAGAGAATTAGTACAGTGATGCCGATGGCGATCCAGAAGGCTATGAAGGCCCTTATTATGGTCCTACGTCTGTTACGGTGGTTTGCTTGCTGTGGAGGGATTGGAGGGCCATAGTATGAACCTGGGTAAGGGTTTTGTGGAGCTTGCTGCATGCTTTAGGGTTTGAGAGAGATGGAGAGAATTAGGTTAGGGTTTTATATATATATATAGATGCACATTGAACGCGGTTTGATGGTTTTGCTCAAAGTCAATGATTCAAATTGGATTGAAGTAGAATAAATGAGAAAGTTTTTGGAATAGTATGAAGAAACCAGAGATAAGGTTATTTTATTTGAAGGGGTGAAAAGGTCAAAGATAAATAAAATTTGTTAGCTATTGAATCACTTAAGGTTTTGTTGACCTTTGAATATGTCTGGTCCGCGTGTGTGTGTTTGTGTGTGCGTGTAGAATTTTTAAGATTGTGCATTCTATCTATAATCTTGTGAAGTTTGAATAATAGAGAAAGTTCTTGGAATAGTATAAAGAAACTAGAGAGAAGGTTCTTTGAAGGATAGAAGAGATCAGAGATAAATAAAACTTGTAAGCTATTGAATCACTTTAGGTTTTGTTGACCTTTGAATATGTCTGGTCTCTGTGTGTGTGTGTGTAGAAGTGGTCCGTGCGTGTGTGTAGAGTTACTAAGATTATGCATTCTATAATCTTGTGGAGTTTGAAAAGAATGGCTCAAGAGGGTGTTGATAATAATATCAATAATAATATTAATAACATTAATAATATTACTAATGCTTATTAAGATTGTGCATTCTATAATCTTGTGAAGTTTGAAAAAGAATGGGTCGAGAGGGTGTTGCCTGTCATCATCATCTTTATTATTTACAAAATTAATTATTTTTTTAAATTTAGAGGAATGTCCTTAAATACTCAGATCTCCAATGCTTCTTACTTGACTTCGTTATTGAGGAGTTTGTTTTAATCTCTATAGTCTATCTCAAGCACACACTTTATATTTACAAATTTAACTATTCTTTATTTTTAGAGGGAAATCCTTAAAAACTTTTATCTTCATTGATTTTCACTTAACTTGGCTATCTAAGGGTTTGTTTTAAGCTCAAAAGTCCCAACAGTATCAATATTTTGACAAAGTGATTTTTCCATTCTTTGGTTTAAATTAAGGGTCTGTTTAGATAGCCAGAAATTATGCCATAATCTGTATAATATGGCATAATTTAACATTTTCTGAGAATTATGTCATATTGGCTGTTTGGGTACTTATTTTAGAATATAAAATTATAGCATAATATATGTATTATAACATAAAAAAATATTTCACTAAGAGTGGAATGTTTTCTCATTGCAAAAAGTCTCTCTTCTTTTTTATCTAGCCACCAGGTATAGGTCTACCGATGGTCTTGCCGGACTCCGATGACCGGCCACCGGTCCGGTCGGCCTCCGGTCCAGCCAACCTCCGATGACACATCGGCTGTCCACCGGTGGTCCGACAGACCTTCGGCGGTCCGGCCGCTTACCGGCTGGCCTCCGACGACCGGCCATCGATGGTCTGACCAACGACCGATCGTCCACCGGACCTCCGGCAATTGGCCACCGGCGGTCCAGCCGGCCTTCAGCGACCGACCTTTCGTGACACACCGATTGTCCACCAGTGGTTCGGCCGACCTCCGGTGACACGTCGGCTGTCCACCGGTGGTCCGCGGACCTTCGGCGGTCCCGCCGCCTACCGGCTGGCCTTTGATGACCGGCCACCGGTAGTCCGCCAGACCTCCGATGACCGGCCACCGGTCCACCGACGATCCATTCGTCAATCGCCAGTCTTTGTAATTTTTTTATTTTGTCAACCAAACACTAATTTTGTAAGAATAAAATATGCCATAATTTCCGTAATAATCACTTGCACATCCTACATAATAAATTATGCTATATTTTTTTATTTTGCAGCCAAACAGGCCCTAAGTTTTTTTGTTTTTTTGTTTTTTTTTTTTTTTTGGGACAAGCTACCTCAAATGGAACTTTTTATGTACAATTTAATTATTCTTTATTTTTATAGGAAATTCCTTAAAAGCTTTGATCTCCAATGCTTTCACATGATTTGGGTATCCATAGTTCGCTTTAATCTCTAAAGTCTATATAGTATCAGTTTTAGAAAAAGCGGGCCCATTCTTGGGTTCAAATTAGTCTTTTTATTTTTTAATAATATGGCCAAACTATTTTAATCACATTTTTCATTATACTTCATCTAAACCATAGATAGTATTGTTATCTTTCTTCAGCAATTTTGTGAGGAAAGTGACTAGGTAAAAAAGAAGATATCTACTTCAACCCACTGGGGTGTTTGATGTCAATTTTGTTAGACATAGCCTACTTGGTACAGCACTAAGCCCATGTCAAACACTCTTGTTGGCCCAATAAACTGTTATTATTATTATCGTTGTTGTTGTTTATTAAAAATGATCGCATATTTCTATAAAAGTGGATAGTTACTGATATATTTTTTTTAGAAATTATATTTACTTATGTATTCTTAAAGAATGTTTCTGCATGTTTATATTTTTTATCGAAATTTGCTTGCAAATTTTGTGAAAATATAGATCAATCACTAGTTTACCCTTTTTCAATTTTTTTTATTTTCCAAGATAGATAAAAAGAAGATAAATGATAATTTAGTTTTTATAAAATTAATTATAAAATGAATAAAGAGGTATATAAAGAAAAGATTATGATATATAGGGTTATAAGACCCTCTCCAACCCACAACCCGAAGATTTTTTCCTAAATTTGGATCTATTACTATAAATTATACTACAACCACAAACCCCAAAAAAGTATATTTTTTTCAAAAAAAAATTTTATATATCCCATTTTTTATTATTATTAATATTCAATCACAAAAGTTGATATTAATTATTTTTAATAATAATTAAACTAAATATTTATTACAATGTAACCAAAATTTATTATTAATTAATTAATTGCCCATAAAATTTATAATTATATAACTTGATTGTAGATAATTATATTAAAGATGACTTGTTAATTTTATAATTTTAGTTATTATAATAAAAATAAAAAAATATTGATTAAAAAAATAATAAATATGTAGGATCCCAAATTTGGGGTCATAAATAGTTGACCCAAAATTTGAGGTCATCCACAGGCCACACCTAAATTTGGGACAAGATTTGAAGGTTTTGGAGCTAATTAGTAATTTTCTATTTTACAGCTGATGAAAACAAAAACCTTTCGTCCTTTTTTTGAAATATAAAAGATTATTAAAATACCCATTCTTAAAGCTATAAAACGAGACCATGAGGCATTTATATTGTTTTGTATGCAAAGACATTTATTTGCATATTCATTTTAAATAAAATGTAATGTGCTTACCGATTCACATTCAACAGAATCAAATTTTTTTTAGTATTTAATGTTTAATATAATTTATCATATGAATAACGATTAAATTTTTATTTAAATTTTAAATTCTCAATCAAGTAATTCTTTTTTTTCCTTGATAAATTCAAGTATAGCTTTAATGATTCTGGCAATGAACTTGGCTTATTACAGAAAACAAGATATATACAGGGTAACGTGTTCTAGTAGAATAACCTTTTCTCTTGAAAAATTTTATCATTTGTGAACTAATTGAACAAAATGCGAGTAAACTCTTAAAACTAAGTTTTCCTCAATCTCCTTTTGGTCCAATAGTATTGGTCTCACTACGTATGATTTAGTTTGTGAGATTTTCATTGTTTTAATTTAAAACACACTGAATGCAGTGGTGTTAAGGATTCAATTTTGGGAGTAAGCTTATAATTCAATCCTCATATTAGTCTCCTGAAAGTGCACGAGCAAATTTTCATTGTTTCAACACACGTGTGTAATTGTAGATGTGATTCTCGTATTTGTAAAAAATAATATATAATAAATAAATAAATCATCAAAAGATAATATCACAGTGCATAACATATGTTAGAGGGCCCATATACTTTAAGCCCATATTTGTTTCAGAACATTCCCACAAAAAGTTTAGTACCACATTGCCTAGCTACAAGAAATTCATCCACTTTTTATATAGTAATATTCATTATCCTTTAACCTTGCTTTAGTGATTATGCTCTCTTATGCACAGGCGCAGGAGGGGGTGCAAATTTCAGGGTTTGAATCCAAAAGTTAGCTTAAAAATTCTAAACTCACGTAGGCGCATGGTGCGGACACGAATGTCCCAGATTTATTGGGTGCAGTCACGCAATAGGTAAGTAATTACAACGGCTTTTCATTTCCGGCCGTTGTAATTACTCCTCTTTTCCCTTAATCTAAAAATCTGAGCGCTCATTGATTCTCTGTTCTGGTGAGCGATTGACTGTTGAGTCCTGGAGAACAACGCCGTCTGTGATTTTCTGTCACACTGCAAAAAGGA
Source organism: Dioscorea cayenensis subsp. rotundata (assembly GCF_009730915.1). Taxonomy (NCBI): domain Eukaryota; kingdom Viridiplantae; phylum Streptophyta; class Magnoliopsida; order Dioscoreales; family Dioscoreaceae; genus Dioscorea; species Dioscorea cayenensis. The sequence continues at coordinate 6,238,423 of NC_052484.1, forward strand.
GACGAATTTGTTCTCAAAGACAGTGCTCTTGTTCTGTTATCTCGTTCTTGCTTCTACTCCAACGGCAACCAGTTATTTTCAACAATCTTAAGAACAAATATGGAGAACGCGATGACCATCGCTAAGTTACTTCCTGATGTCTCAAAAATTGATCAATTCGCTGGCACGTTCTTCAAACGATGCCAACAGAAGGTGTTCTCGGCGCTAGACATGTTCAACCTCCCACATGTTCTGATTGAAGCAAAGCCGGACACAACATCAGAAGCTTATGCGGAAACCTTGCCAATCTGGGAGAAAGGAAATAAGATCTGTCGTCATACCATCCTCAGCACTCTCTCAAATGAACTGTATAACATCTATTGCGATCTCATGACAGCGAAAGAAATCTGGGATTCATTGCATAAGAAATACGTAGCTGAAGATTCCGGGAATGAAAAATATGCAATAGAAAATTTCTCTGATTTCCAAATGGCTGAAGACAAGGATGTATCTTCCCAAATTCATGATTATCATGTTCTGGTCAATGATCTGAAAAATGAAGAAATTATCTTACCTGATGCATCCATTGCCGGCTTCCTCTTTGAACGTCTACCTGAATCTTGGGAACACTACAAAAACAACTTGAAGCATAAAAGGAAACTCATGACTCTTGAAGACATCATTGTACATATCCGAATTGAAGAGAAGAACCGGCAAAGGGATAATGCAGACAAGATCAAAGAATTCTCATCCAAGGTGAATCTCATTGAAGCAGGATCAAACAAAAGTTAGAATTTCAACAGGAATCCCAAGAAATTCAAAGGAACCAGAAATAAATTCAAAGGCTCTGCACAAAGATTCAATGGACATAAGAAGGATGGCTTCAAATTTAATCAGAATTTTCAAACAAAAAGAAAAGGTGCGTGTTATGTTTGTGGCAAACTAGAGCATTATGCATCTCAATGTCACTACAAGAAAGAACCAAATGAGACAATTGCTAAAGTCAACATAATGGAAGGAGGCAATGATGATGTCATAGCAGCTGTTGTTTCTCAAGCACTTATGGTGGCGGATCCAAAAGACTGGATTGTAGATTCCTGAGCCACGAGGTATATTCCTATAGATAGGAATGCTTTCCAATCCTACATTCCTTTAGCCAAAAGTGAGGAACAAGTATTCATGGGAGATTCATCTCCTTCTCCGGTTCTTGGAAAAGGGAAGGTACTTCTAAAACTTACATCAGGAAAAAACTTTATTTCTGAATGATGTGTTGTATGCCCCTGATCTTCGTGCTAATCTAGTATCTGTCTCACTTCTTGGAAAGGTTGGAATAAAAGTCGCCTTTGAGTCAGATAAATTAATAATGTCTAAGAATGGAATTTTCATCGGAAAGGGGTATTGTAGTTAGGGTTTATTTATTCTCAATGCACTCAATGTTAACAATGGAAATAAAGCATCCTCTTCTGCTTACATGGTGAATTCAATTGATTTATGGCATGCTAGATTGGGACATGTGAATTTTTCATACATCAAGAAAATCAAAGAACTAGGCTTGATTCATAACATGACAGATTCCAATAAAATTGATAAATGTGAAATTTGTGTAGAATCTAAATCTACCAAAAAAGGTTGTAAGACTATTGAAAGGGAATCTGAATTACTAGGTTTAATTCATTCTGATTTAGGTGATTTAAAACATTCAATGACTAGAGGAGGAAAGAAATATTATTTTACTTCTGTTGATGATTACTCTAGATACACTGTTTTATACTTGCTTAGATCAAAGGATGAAACATGTGAAATGTTTATAAAATATAAAAATGAAGTTGAGAATCAACTAAATAAGAAAATCAAAAGACTTAGATCAGATAGAGGTGGAGAGTATGAAGATAATATTTTGAAAACCTTTTGTGAAAACCATGGTATAATACATGAGACAACTCTCCCTTACTCACCTGCTTCTAATGGAATAGCTGAAAGGAAAAATAGAACTCTTAAGGATATGATGAATATTATGTTAATTAGTTTAGGTGCTCCTAATAATTTATGGGGAGAAGCCATTTTATCAGCTTGTCATATTCAAAATAGAATTCCTTTTAAAAAAACTGGTAAAACTCCTTTTGAATTATGGAAGGATATACACCTAATTTAAAATATCTTAAGGTTTGGGGTTGCTTAGCAAAAGTACTATTACCTGATTCTAAAAATAGGAAAATTGGTCCCAGAACTTTTGATTGTATGCTAATTGGATATGCTTTGAATAGTGCTGCATATAGATTCATGGTTATTAAGAGTGACATTATGGAACCTAATACTATTGTTGAGTCTAAAAATGCAGATTTTTTTGAACGTATTTTTCCTTTGAAATCATGTGTTGATAACATTGCACATTCACCTCATATTACTCCTAATACTAATTTAGCAAATGTTGATGCTTCTGATTTTGAATTAAGGAGTAAAAGGACTAGGAAAGAACATAGTTTTGGAAATGACTTCATTACATTTCTTGTGGAGGATGATCCTCAATCTTATTCTCATGCTATCACCTCTATTGATGTTGTATTTTGGAAAGAAGCTATTAATAGTAAATTAGAGTCAATTTTATCTAATCATACTTGGTAATTAGTAGACCTTCCACCTAGTTCAAAAACTATAGGTTGCAAATGGATTTTTAAGAAAAAACTTAAATCTGATGGGTCTATTGATAAATATAAAGCTAGATTCGTAGCTAAAGGATATTCTCAAAAGAAAGACATTGACTACTTTGATACTCATGCTCCTGTTACTAGAATATCTTCCATTCGAATTTTAATTGCATTAGCTGCTATTAACAATTTAATTATTCATCAAATGGATGTTAAGATAGCTTTTTAAAATGGAGATCTCGAAGAAGAAATATATATGGATCAACCCAAAGGGTATGTGGTTCCTAACAATAAGCATAAGGTATGCAAACTTATGAAATCTTTATACGGGATCAAACAAGCACCAAAACAATGGCATGAAAAATTTAATCATGTTTTAGTTTCCAATGGTTATTTTATAAATGAATCTGATAAATATATCTACAACAAATTTTCTAACAATGTGGGTGTTATAATTTGTTTATACGTAGATGGCATGGTTATGTTTGGTATTTCGTTAGAAATAGTAGTTGAGACAAAGAATTTTCTTGCATCTAAATTTGACATGAAGGACATGGGTGAAGCACATTTTATTCTTGGAATTAAAATTTCTAAATCAGATGATGGAATAATGCTTTCACAAGAAAATTATGTTGAAAAAGTATTAAAGAAATATAATCAATTTAATTGCAAACCTGTCTCAACACCATATGATAGTGTTTTTCATTTAAGAAAGAATAAAGGGGTTAGTGTCTCTCAAAATGAATATGCACAAGTAATTGGTACTTTAATGTATTTGATGAACTGTACTCGTCCTGACATTGCTTATGCAGTTTGCAGATTGAGCAGATATACACATAGTCCAAATAAGGATCACTGGATTGCCCTGATCGGGATATTTAAATATTTGAAAGGAACTATTAATTTTGGACTAATGTATTCTGGTTTTTCTGCAGTACTTGAAGGGTATAGTGATGCTAACTGAATTTCAGATTCAGATGAAACAAAGTCAACAAGTGGATTTATTTTCACTTTAGGAGGGGCTGCAGTGTCTTGGAAGTCTTCAAAACAAACTTGCACAGCAAAATCAACAATGGAGTCAGAATTTGTTGCACTTGAGAAAACAGGCACTGAAGCAGAATGGATTAGGAATTTTCTCTCCGATGTTCCTCTTTGGATGAAACTAGTCCCTTCAGTTTCAATTCATTGTGATAGCATGGTTGCTATGTACAGAGCCAAGAATAAATCATATAATGGTAAGAGTAGACATATACGTCTAAGACATAATATTGTGAAGCAATTGCTTGAAGATGGAGTGATATCACTAAACTATGTGAGATCAGAGGTAAATTTCGCTGATCCTTTAACTAAAGAACTAGGTAGAAAACTGGTGTGTGAGACATCGAGGGGAATGGGATTGTTGCCTATAACAAAATTCAACAATGATAGTAACCCAACCTGTGTAATTGGTAAATCCGAGAAGGTTCATATGGGTTAAAACAAGTTATTGGTTGTTTGGAGATACACTATCTATTTCTTATCCCTTCCTATGGTGTATAGTGTAATTGCAATGTAGAAAGGATGAATTTGATTCTTAATAAATTCTATAGTTCAATTTTGAATGGTGTAGTTAATTGCAATTTTACACCTGATGGATTCACCTATATAAGTGTGAAAGTGGGGCCGCTTTCTATGGAAAACTCAGGCAAGTTTTTCTAGAGCACTTATGAATTTCAGGCATTTGGCGCATGGCCGAAAGGTGCCAACCCGATTAGAGTTGCTCAAATTTCAAGAAGATAATGTGATTTTTGAGACGATTGATTTACTACAAGGAATGTTGGTTCATAGAAATTTTATTTCACCAAGATCCTCTAAGTCACTTCTTATATATTCTAGGAATTAGTTCATAGCCACAAGGCACTAGTTCTGATGCATTACCTTCATTTGTTCCATTTCTTTTTTCTGTTATCGAATATTTTTGAAATTGGGGAAAGGGGGGATTGTCGGAGGGCCCATATACTTTAGACCCATATTTGTTTCAAAGCATTCCCACTAAAAGTTTAGTACCACATTGCCTAGCTACAAGAAATTCATCCACTTTATATATAGTACTATTTATTATCCTTTAACCTTGCTTTAGTGGTTATGTTCTCTTACGCGCAAGTGCAGGGGGTGCAAATTTTAGGGTTTGAATCCGAAAGTTAGCTTATAAATTTTAAACTCACGTAGACGCCTGGTGCGGACACGAATGCACCAGATTTGTTGGGTGCAGTCACACAATAGGTTTTTACCTTTTTACCCCTTTTACCTTATTTAATTTTTTGCGTGCCTTTTTGCTGTGAACGGCTTTTCAGTTCCGACCGTGACTCTTCTCCTTTCGCCGTGACTCTTCGAGAACTGGCCGTTATCCAGCCTCTTCGTCTTCCGTGCCCCTCTGCCTTGCCGCCTGTTGATTCTCTAATAATAAAAACCTGACCCATCTCCAAAGTTGATAATTACTTTTTCTTCCTCTTCCTCTTTTCCCTTAATCTAAAAATCTGAGCACTCGTTGATTCTCTGTTCTGGTGCCTGACCAGAGAATTTGAGTGTTGAATCCTGGAGAATAACGCTGTCTGTAATTTCCTGTCGCACTGCAAAAAGGAGGCGAATTTGTTCTTAACGACAGTGCTCTTACACGCCTCAGTCTTCCTGTTCTGTCATCCCGTTCTTACTTCTGCTCTAATGAGAACTAATTATTTTCAACAACATACACCGAGTACATTAACTTTTAATACATATATTGTTAACATATATTGAAGAATAGTAGTCCACAGGGGAAGTCTATGTGGTAGAGAGAAATACACTCATTGGTATTAATTGTATAGTAAAATCTCTTAGATACTCCTTCCATTATAGCCATTTGGCCTTTTTGGTCATTCTATTATAAAAGTTATTAATTTCCTCCCTCTATTTTATCACTCTATTTTTTTAATTGGGCAAATCAAGTCTTTTTAACAAATAGTTGTTAGCTTCTCCATTCTACTACGGTAGCTTAAAATATTAATAAAAAAAATCAAAATATCATAAAATTATTTAAATTATAAATTTTTTAAACTATTAAAATTATAAAAAAAATATTCAAAATTATAGAAAAATTTTAAAATATAAAAATTAATTAAAAATTTTAAAAATTATATTTTAAAAAAATCAAAGGAATCCGTATCATGTACGTGTTGTTATGTCATTTCAAATCTGGGAATGAAACTCTCAAACTCAAAAAACCCAAAACTAAATCCCCAATCTATCTTCTCCAACCTCAATCTCGATATTTTCTAACCATGTGGTGTCGTTCAGGATTAAGCTATAAAAAAAGAGGAATTAATATTTTTAACAGTTTTGCATATTCTTTTATAATTTTTCATAAGTTTTATAATTTTAATACTTTTTATATAATTTTTTTATAAAAAAATAATTATAAAAAATTATTAATTATTTTTTTAATAATCCAGTCTTGACTAATTAAAAAGATTGGGAGTGAAGTTTTTAGAAGATAGGCTAGGGAGTTAATTTAGGGTTTCGAGTTTGGGGAGGTTCGTACATAAATCTGAAATGATGTTGATGAGTGCATTTTATATAGACATTCTATATACTCTATCGGATGATTCTCTTATATATTTTTTTTGCATTCTTTTATTATAAATCGATGCTACTTGGGGTATAAAGACGAATTCTAGCTTGAAATGGAGTTAAAATGCTCTTTTCAGGAGAAGCACGGTTAGGAAGACATGGGCGTTCTTATGCTAATGCATTTCACTGGAGTTTGAGCAAAACTAAAGAGCACAGTTTCACTGCCCCTAACACCATCATGCTTTGGAAGCACGATCAGTGAGCACAGGCGTGCTTAAGCCCGTGCATTTTACTGGGATTTTCATAGAGACAAAAACACAGTCCCAGAGCTCCTAGCACTAGTGTGCTCCTTAAGCATGGGCAACAAGCCCAGGCATGCTTACACCCATATACTTTTCAGGATCGGATACAATTATACTGAGAACTGGTTCCAAGATACCTTAAGGAAAGCATGATCAAGAGCATGGTCGTGCTTGCATCTGGAAAGGTGTTTTTAAGCCCTAAAGTTATGTTTTGGGGACGATCCATTCCTTTTCTTTGGAGACAAGGGCTAGGCCAGAGCTGGGCACCATTCAGGGCTGGATCTGAGTGGATAGATCATCATGGAAATGGAGGAATGCCGGCGACATCATCATAGATCGCTCTCCGACAATGATTGTAAAGTAAGAAGGGAGTTTTATGGATAACATTTCTTTCTCTTGTTGCTTTTCTTTGATGCATTATCGAACCATGAAGGGCTAACCGTCATTTGATAGCCCGGATTATGAACCTCAACTTGTGATGTATTGATTTAGTTGCTTTGATTATTGAGTTTTCTTGTAATCTCCCTTTTGTTTATCTTGATTGTTCATCTTTGTGTTAATTGCATTGATGTTTGTATGTTGCAAAACTTGAAGTGGGAATTGATGCTATCTGCTTGAGCATTGATGTGGCATGCATGTTCGGTAGTTACAATTGCAATCAAGATGCATGTTAACCTTAGTTAGGTGTCTGCTATCTAGATGGTGACTAAATGATCCATTTAGCTAGGGCACACACTAGGGAAGGGGCTGAGTCTGCTCCGAGCTTTGAATGAGGTTGTACGTTATCAAACCCTCCGTGGTGGTTACCATAGTCCAAGGAGATGTACATGTAGCCATTGCCTAGTCAATGCATTTGTCAAGGGAATTAATTTGGGGCATTGTCCTTTCCACTGTTGTTTTTCAACCAGAACTCTCCTCTCTCTCTTTCTCTCTCTCTCTCTCTTCTCTATATCTCCTCATTTCTTTAATTGCTTTTTCAATAAGAATTAGATCAAATCCTTCAAATTGGTTAGATATTAGAGATTAAAAGAACATTGAGAGCTATAGCAGTCCTTGTGGATTCAACTACCTGACCCACTCGAGTACATTGTACTACTTATACGATCCGTGCACTTGCAGATACGTAAGGGAAGTATCAAGTTTTTAGCGCCGTTGCCGAGGACTGCCAACTCTTGAGAAAGTTTATATTTTTAGTAATCTAGCAATTTTCTTTCTTTCCTTTGTATATATTTTATTGTTTTGCTTTTTCTTTGTAATCTAACCCTTCTATTGCTCTTTACTTCAGGAGGACTGCGTCATGAATGAACTGCTTGCAGCTTTGGTAAACTATTCATGTTTTTCTTTGGACTGTCCTTTGGATCTATTTTCTTCAGAACCTAAGTTGAAAGATCTGCTGGCTCAATTTGTGAATAATGTTTATGTTGGCGATCCCTAGTATCTTGGTGATTGTAGTTTGGAAGAGATGATATCATATTGTTAGGAGAAATCATTATAATGGGCCTGTGGCCCAAGAATTTGAGGTCAACCACATCCGACGAATCCAAAGGAGACACAGAGTTTGGAACAGGTTATGTCAGTGTCGGTCAATGTGATGCTGAGACCAGTAAAGGTTTTGGAAGAAGTTCAAGAACAAAGAGTGAAGGAAGAACTCAAGAAGGAGGATATTCATGTCACAACAAGTCATAATGATGAATAAAATGGTGATGCAAGTGACAATTCAGAAATAGAGTGCTCAATAACATATTAGGGCAAACTAAAATCTTCTTTTGGAGAACCTCCTAAATTGGAATTGTAGGAGGTACCCAAACACTTGGAGTATGCATTTTTAGGGAATGACAAGAAATTACAGGTAATCATAGTAGTGAGTCTTGAGCCGGATCAAAAGGAAAGCTTGCTCAGAGTGCTAAAGACTCACAAGTGAGCAATTGTGTGGAAGATTTTTTATATTAGGGGATTAATCCATCCTTTTGCACTCACAAAATATTGATGGAAGATGAAGTCAAGTCAAGGGTGCAACCACAAAGAAGATTGAACCCTAATATGAAGGAGGTTGTCAAAGTGGAATTAAAGAAGCTTTTAGATGCAGGTATGATTCACCCAATTTTGGACAGTCCATGGGTCAGTCCCATTCAAATAATGCCTAAAAAAGAAGGGATGACAGTGGTGCAAAATAAGCATACTGAGTTGATTCCTACTCGCACGGTCACTGGTTGGTGAGTTTGTATTGATTATCAAAAACTGAATAACGTCACTAGAAAGGATCACTTCCAGTTATCCTTCATTGATCAGATGTTGGAATGCTAATCAGGACACATGTGCTACTATTTCTTGGATGGAATGTCAGGATATTTACAAATTCCAATTGCACCAGAAGATCAAGAAAAGATAACTTTTACTTGTTCGTATGGCACACTCATGTACAAGAGGATGCCTTTTGGATTATGTAACGCGCCAGCTACTTTTCAATGATGTATGATGTCCATCTTTGATGATTTTATAGAGGACATTGTGGAGGTCTTCATGAACAATTTTTCTATTTTTGGGGATTCTTTCGACAATTGCCTAAAAATTTGGAAAAAGTGCTTGATTGGTGCAAGGAAACAAACTTTGTGCTTAGCTGGGAGAAGTGTTATTTCATGGTACAAGAAGGAATAGTTTTGCGGTACAAGATTTCAAAATCCGGGATTTAGGTGGACAAGGCAAAACTTGTAACAATAGAAAAACTTTCATCGCCATCGACAACAAATGATATTCGGAGTTTCTTGGGCCATGTTGGGTTTTATCAACGTTTTATGAAGGACTTCTCGAAGATTTCAAGACCACTGACTAAGCTCCTAGAAAAGGATACACCTTTTCATTTTGATGAGGAATGTCTCAAGTCCTTACATTTGTTAAAGGAGAGATTGATTGATGCCTCAATTATGAGATGGGCCGACTGGAGCCTCCCATTTGAAGTCATGTGTGATGCAAGTAACTGAGAAGTGGGGGCTGTTTTAGGTCAGAGGCATAACAAGCATTTCTATCTTATCTACTATGAAAGCAAGATGTTAACACCCGCCCAAGAAAATTACACCACTATAGAGAAAGAATTATTAGCCATCATTGTTTGCGCTTTTGACAAATTCCATCCTTGCCTCGTGCTATCTAAAGTAGTGGTGTATACTAATCATACTGCTTTACAGTATCTTTTGACTAAATGATAAGTGCTTGTGCGATATGAATGCGAAGCGTTCATTCCTTATGTTAAGCATTACTTTTCTCGGGTTTTTACACTAATATGTGTGTTTTTATGTTACTTTCGTGCAGGTAGGGTTGTGAGGCCGAGTATGAAGGAAAGAAGCCAATGTGGATCGTAATGCACCGATTTTGGAGGAAATCTTGCTAAGGTTCAAACGCGAAGACATAGGTCGGGTGTGAGATGCTAGAGTGTGTGCCAACCTCCTCGTATTCTAGTTGGCACATCCATTTGGAGGGGCACAAGGGCAGTCACACTCGAGCATTCCGACTTATGCACATAGAACAAGAGCTCCACCAACTTGTCTATCATTTAAGAAGCAAGTGATCCATAACGTGAACGTGTGCCCGTTTGCGTTACCCCGATAAAAGTATGGATTCTGGAAGTTATTCAGGCCGGATACTGTAGCAGAGCGATGTAGCAACATTGTAACAAGGCACTGTAACAGCACTGTTCACAGCCGGCCGAGAAAATAGGAATTCAGAGAATCCACACTGCCGTGTGGAAATTATCCACGCCCGTGTGGAAATTCCACATGGGCGTGTGAAAAATCCACAGGCCCGTGTAGTCGCCCGATTCCAACCCTATTTAAAGCCGATTCAGCCCCGATTTCAGTATTCTTTTCTCCATCTTTTCCCCAACTTGAGAGAGGGCTTCGGCTAGGGTTTTGAGGGGTATTGGCTAGGGTTTTGGAGAGGTTTTACGGCTCTGACATCGTGCGTCGTTTGGAAGAAGGTTATTGGGAGAGCTTTCGTCGGCACCGATCCGGCGAGGTGTATCCTAGGCCGGACAAAGGATCTCTTGCGATGAGTAGAGGACTCTCCACAAGACCATCGACACGACCATCGAGGGGGTTTTTCTATGGATTCATTGCTTTTACATTCTATTTCTTTGATTGTATTTAGCTCCATGGAGAGCTAAACCCCGAGTGGGTACTTGGGTATTTGTGAACCCTAGGATGTATTCATTTCATTGAATCTCTTTATTATGCTTTCAATTAATTGATGTTTATTGTGAGTTCGAACCTTGAATGCTTGATTGTATGAACATTTCCCCTAGAGTGACACTAGGGTTGAGAGTTCTTGTTGGTAACCTTGTGAGTGAGTGACACACCACGAGTGTTAGACAAAGCTAGGTTGGAGAGTGCTGAGAGGGTGAGTCGAGAAGTACAGGAGCATCCCCTTTCCCCTCCGACGTGATAAATTCTACCTCCGTTTCTTGAGTTCTTCGCTGCCATAATAGAGTGAATGGTCTAAGGGATGACTCTCCACTGGGGCTTAGTTGCGAGTGTAACAGAGTGAAGCGTTGAGGTGATCTTAGTATCTATGGCTTAATCGTGGTTAGGGACCTTCCACCTCGACCAAAGGGTTAGGTCTATAATTAGAAAGAGATTTATCACTTGGAATCCCTAGAGCTCATTACAACTCTATGCGAGTGCGAGGTGTTGAGATTGTTCGATTTCTCCTCCGGGACATGTATAGAGTTAGGCATAGTTGACCTTAGATTTGGGACGATGTAATGAAGGATTTCTACGACTCACTATTGCATTGATTAGGAAGCATAATAGAGGGTTTTTGCACTTGAAGCAATCGTCCTAGGCGGAGCATTATCTGAGTACCCTATCTTTATCGATTGCCTTACCTTCTCCTTTACTCGTGCTCTCTTACTTGTTGATTTTACTTTTGAGAATTGAATCATTGTCACACTTATCACTATTGATTTTTCACATAGCTAAGAAGCGGATTAAGTGTTTTTATTCCCTACTCCCTGTGGATTCGATACCCGCTCATCCGGGATTATTACTTCGACAAACCCGTGCACTTGCGGGATATACACAAGGGGACCTTGTCACTAAATCAGATGTAAAGCATGGCTAGTCCAATGAGTTCTTCTTCTACAGGAATTTAATTTGAAATTAGGGATAAATAGGGATCTGAGAATGTTGTGGCAGATCATCTATCCCATTTGAAACATTCAAAGGGTGAATTGAGTTTGGAGAAAGAAGTGAATGGTGCATTTATGAAAGAACATCTTTATTAAGTTCATGAACAGAAATTCAAGACTTTGATACTCCCTAGTTCGTGGATGTTGTAAATTATTTAGTTGGTGGTAAAGTACCTGCATAATTTTCATATCAGCAGCATAAGAAATTTATGTCAGAGGTAAAATCCTATGTTTGGGAAGATCTTTTTTTGTACAAGATTTGTGCTGACCTGATGGTAAGGCGGTGTGTTTCACATGCAGAAGGGTGAAAAATCTTACATAATTCCCATTCAGGGGTTGTCAGTGGGCATTTCAGTGCAAACCAAACGGCAGAGAAAGTATTGGAAGCATGCTTCTTTTGGCTATCAATTTTCCATGACTCCCGGAAGTTTGTTGATGCTTGTGACAGTTGTCAAAAAAGTGAGAACTTGTCTAAACAGGGTGAGATAAGGCAAAATCCCAATCAACAGAGTGAAGTATTTGATGTTTGGGACATTGATTTCATGGGACCTTTCCCAACCTCCAATGAATATAAGCATATTTTAGTGGCCGACGACCAAGTGTCAAAATGGGTGGAAACTTAAGCACTGCCAACCAATGATGCTTGAGTATAGTGAAATTCTTGAAAAAATTATTTTCTTGTTTCGGCAGTCCTAAAGCAATCATTAGTTACCGGGGAGTGCAATTTTGCAATGCTGATAGAGACGCAAGTGTATATGCCGATCGTGTAATAAAGTGTGCATAAAAAAGAGTATCGATCCACAGGGCAGAAAGTGAATACTAGTAGTAACCCTAAACCCAAAAATAGGCTAAGTGATAGAATGTTGTGTGTGTGAACAAAATAAGCAAAGATAAAAAAAAATATATGGAAAATAATAGGAAAGAAGTCAAGGAAGAAAGCGATGGCAGGGCAAAGCATCCCTCTAGAGTTATAAAATATAGGACAAAGGTTGTTAATGCATGTAATCCTATTTGAGCTGAGAGATTTCTAGAATTATAGTAGACTCAGATTTCTCAGACAAAGAGTAACTAAATAGGTGCATAGCTGATACAGACATCCACATAATAACATTAACACTCTATGAAACTTTACTATGAGCTAATGACAATCTCATAAGTAGATAATCTCCCCCATAGAGAGATTATCCATAATCCAAATATAGAGTAGAGATGTGATTTCTCCTAAAATCCACTCCGCATGATTGCAAAGGACACAGAGATTATTAACTAATCCACTCGGAAGGATTGCGTGAGATGAAGTCTCCAAAGTACCCTAACCAGAGGCGTGCTCACTATCCTCTCAAATCGCGGCATGTCTATGCTAGGTGAGAATTTCTTGTCACATAGCACACCAAACAGGATAGCTAGGGTTTTTGCCTCATTTACAACCAAGCATTCAAAAACACAATTAGATTTAAACAAAAATGATTGCAATTAAGAAAATAATTAAAGCATCAAAGATCCAACAACCAATATCAAAAATATAAACCCCAGACTTCAACTATGCCCAAACACCTACAAATTAGCCCTCCATTAATGGAGGGTGAGCATCCAAGATACAAATAATAGGAGAAAACATGAAAGCCATGAAAACCCTCCTTTTCAATCATGTTGATGGCTACACACACCGCCAAGGTGAACTTGATGGCTATGATCTTCAATCCCCTTGAATGATGATCCCAATCCCCTTTGAAATCACCCCCTATGTGCTAGAGATTTATCTCTTATCTTTCCTAACTTCACCTCCAAGAAACTCCCAAAAGAAAAGTGTTGAATGCCTAAAAATCCTCATAAGTTCTATTTATACCCGACTACTTATGGGCTGCTTACGGGCGTAAGGACGTGGTCGTAAAAGAGTTAGAGAAAATGGTCCTGAGCCTTACGGGAACACTTACGACCGTAAGTCACGTCCATAAGGTCTTCTATTTCTGTTATGGTCCAACATACTGTCATAAGTCACGTCCATAAAGTCTTCTATTTGTGTTATGGTCCAACATACGATTGTAAGCCATGGACTTGTTTTGCTTCTTGTAACCGTCCTTACGAGCGTAAGCTTTAGTTGTAAACTCCTTTGGATGATCCTTATGGGTATCCCTACGGGCATAAGACTTGCCCACAAGATCCTCTGAATTGGCTCTGAATCCCTCTTATGGGCATAAGTATGCTTGCAAGGTCCTCTGGAATTGACTTACGGCCATAAGGTTGTTCGTAAGCTGCCCGTAAGTAACCTAGTTTACCTTGTCCTTGTTCAAATGATGCCAAGAGAGCTCCAACCTCATTATTTGAGGTTTGAAATGCTTCTTTTCTCTCTCTCTCTCATCTTAAAATATTGCACTAAACTTGAGAATGCGAAACACACTAGATTTAGTATCGGATTCCATAATACAATTCTAATAAATGCTAAATGAGTGAACAAAGTGATATAAAATACATGCGTGTAGTACACTCATCAAATGCTCAATTTGAAAAGGTGCTGAAGAAATTTGGGGTGAACCATCAAGTAGCCACCGCCTACCACCCCCAAACAAGTTATCAAGTTGAAGTTACAAATCTGGAATTAAAGCGAATTTTGGAGAATATAGTGCAATGCAACAAGAAAGATTGGTCTGAAAGGTTAGATGAAGCATTATGGGCCTACAGTGTAGCATACAAAACATCGATAGGCCATACCTCCTACCGTCTAGTCTATGGGAAGGCGTGTCACTTGCCGGTTGAGTTAGAACATCAAGCTTATTGGGCAACCAAGCGGCTGAACTTTGATACAGTAAAATTTGGGGAAAAGCAAAAGTTCCAACTCAGTTAGTTGGAGGAATTTCGGTAAACAGCTTATGAAAGCTCCATTTTATATAAAGACAGAATTAAGCGTTTCCATAATAAGCAGATAAAGGGTGAAAAACAGTTCAGGATTAGTGAACATGTTTTGTTATTCAATTCGAGGTTGGGGTAAACTTTTTTGGGGTAAACTTAAATCTCGATGGTCTGGCCCGTATACCATCACTCAAACTTTTCCTCATGGGGCAATTAAAATCTCACTCCCCCATAAGGCACTTTCAAAGTGAATGATCATCATTTGAAACATTATACCTTCGGGTACAAATGCCCTTCAATGGAATCTGACGAGCAATTGTTATTATGTGATCCATATGGAGATTAAACAGGGTACGTCAGGCACGTGATGTTAAACAAGTGCTCCTTGGGAGGTAACCCAAGTGTTTTCTTGGTTGTTAAGTTGTTTCCTTCCTTGGGAGGTATCATGTGTAAGGATGTCAATGGGCCCCAGCCCCACGGAGAATTTTTTTGGAGTCAGAACCGGGGCGAGACAATGATGTGTGTACAATGTCCATGTATTTCATATCATTTTGTACACTCAATCGGCATGTATTAGAACTATTTTGTAAAATTCGATACTAAATATAGTGTGTTTCACATTAACAGGTTTAAAGAACCACTTCAAGATGAAAGAGAACCAAAGGAAACATTTCAGACCTCAAACGATAAATTTGGAGCTCTCTCGGCATCATTAGAATAAGGACAAGACACACTGGGTGGCTTATGGGCAGCTTTCGGACAACTTTACGGCCATAAGTAAATTCTACAGAACCTTGAGGGCATGTTTATGCCCGTAAGAGGGATTCACAGCCAATTCAAAGGACCTTATGGGAATATTGATATTTGATAATTATTACACTCTTATATTTGATTTATATGAAACCGGTATTTTTTTTGAAAAATTATTATGGAGCAGTGTTTCGGTAAAGCATTGTGGATGCGAAATCTGTCTTTGGGTAATTATTATTGTTATATGATATTGGATATATGTCATAATTTATGTTTTATCCTTTCAATATGTATATGTATAAGTTTTGTTATATATATACTTGATGTTGAATTTGAATTTTAAACCCTACATGATTTCCAAATATTTTAGTGGATTGTGTACTAGGTTGTCAAGCTCATAAAGTTGTTCTTAATTCTTTTCAGAGCAAGAGGAAGTTCTGGTGGTAATTTAGCTAGCTGTCGAGTATCTTTCCCTTCAATGTTTTTGAGTTGTAATTTCTATCTTATTAAAGTTCTTGAATATTGTATTTGGAACTTGATGTATTTTTGTTATCTACAATTCGTGCTTTTGTTAGATTGTTTCTATTTTTTTAATAATTAGGTTATTAGGATTTGCATGCCTGTGGGGTTTCGTCCATGTGGGTGTGCTGCTGTTTATTCGCCACCAGACAGGGTTTGTTATTTGGGGTGTGATAAACAAGGACTCAAAATGGTGCATGCTTATGCTTGATGAATTTAATTCTCTAATTGAAAAATAAGATAAAATTGATGAGGTTTTTTCAACCTATAGAAAAGTTATTGACTACAAATCTACAAATAGGCCTTCAAAGTTAAATAATTGCTTTAGAGTTCTATATATTGAAATAGTTTATGTTTGTTTGCTTTCTAAAACACTTAACAATTTGGTTTGTATCATGGGAATACTTATCTTGGTACAATTTATCTTATTGTTCTCTTGCTTTAACTAATTAATAGGAATTACGATAAGTAGGATGTCAAAAATAATTTCCCTTATTGCAATCTTTTGGAGATAACTCTCATACAATGATTTTATAATCCTAATTATATTTGTAGATTGTATCAATCATTATATATTCCCAAGGAAGCAACATAAACATAGCATGGCAAATTTAATTCTCTTCTTTTGTCAATTGGCTTCAAAATTCACTATACGATGCTTTCATGTTTACTTCTCATTCTAAGGATTATCCTTTTATTTTGTCAATTACACAAATGATATTATTCTCATATGTAACTTCTCTCAAATTAATGTGAACCTTGGCTTGATACTATATTTTCTTGAAATAGAATTATTGATTTCCTCATAGGATGCTTCCTCTTTTAACCAATTATGCTTTTTAGCTTCTCAATCAATTTCATCTTAATAGTGCCAAGTTAATATCTACTCCAATGTCCAACCCATAGACTCAATAATCATGATTCATTGAGTGATGGTAACTAAATATTATTAATTTTGGGTGTTTTGTCCTAAATCTTACTATGACTCAACTATGTACTTCTTTTGTAATCAATAATGTTAGTGCAAAATGCACTTTAATTGGCATGATTTGAGACCAAGTCAAGGTGATGTGGCATCCATGGTAACATGCCATAGATGATGACGTGGATAGCATGGTGACATGGCAAAAGTTCTTGGCTTGAAGATAAATATCTTGGGAGATCTTGGTGGAGTTTTTTTTGGTATGTGATTAAGCTTGAAGGCAAGTTTTTATCAAGACCATATTTAGGAGATTTGATTGAAGACTAAATATGGATGGAGGCGAATTGAAGAATTCACTATCAATGATTGTAGAGTTACTTATTTGAAGACAAACCTATTGTTGGTATTATTTTAAGATCAATTGAAGGTATGATTTGAAGAATCTTAATAGTATGTTTGAAGACTATTAAAGGTATGATTGAAGACATGCCAAATTGGAGAGATATCTATTGTTGGTATGATTTACATGATTGATTGAAGATCAAGTTTGGAAGGTTTTGTAAAGATGCACAAAGTAGTACGCCCCTTGATAGGGGACTGCATAGTGATGAGCTGAGGAGGTAAGCTAGTTGCTAGTAGTCGAGATCAGGAGATCTGGCTACATCGACTTAGACTAAGCATAACTAGAAGGTTGATAGGTCTTGAGGTCACTTCGCAACGGAACCAGAACTCAATCAAGTCAGTAATCGGAGCCATGTTATAAGTTCAGTTACAATAGGAGTTGTTGCAACAACTAATTTTGGTAGGTTCTAAAGTTAGTAGCCATGAAGATTCTAAAAGAGGTATGGGCAATATTTAGGACATTGAGAGATCTATATAAGCAACCTTGCTCTAAAATTATGGTGATGATCGAAGCTATAGCTTGAGTGAGGATTAGAGAATCTAGTGAGGTTTTCTTATCTACCTTTGAGAGGTATGTATTTTTACCTCTTTTAGTGGATTGTTTATCTCTAGACTTGGCATGTATGAAGGCTTTCATCAAAGCCGTGGAAAAAGGATGGTCTCCCTTGATCAAAATTGATGAAAATATGAGCAAGACCATAAAGATGAAGAGCAACTGGAGTCCTGAAGATATGCTCAAAGCAAACGCCAATGGGAAGCACTAAATGCTATTTTCGGAGGAGTAGATAAGAACCAGTTCAAGTATGTTAGAACATGTGATTGCACCAAGATCTCTTGGGACATTCTACAAAGGATTCATGAAGGTACAAATTTGGTGAAAATCTCCAAGCTCCATATGTTGTCAACTAGGTTTGAGAATCTCAAGATGAGAGAAGAAGAGACTACTACCATATTTAACAGTAAGCTGATGGACATAACAAATCAAGTATTTTAATAAGAAAACGTATTCTGAAAACTCTCAGATCTCTTCCAAGAAGATTTGATGCTAAAGTTATTGCAATAGAAGAAGCAAGGGGACCTCACAACTATAAGACTTGATGATTTGATGGGATCATTACAAGTCTATGAGATGAATCTAAATCTAGATATAAAAGAAGAAGATATAGCTCTAAAAGCTGAAGCAACAAGGGCGAAAGAGTTGCAACAGACTAATGCAACTGAAGAAAAAGAAGAGGATGTCGAAATTAATTATCTACCAAGGGGACTATGCAAATATTTCAGAAAAATTCAAGAAGAAGACAAAGCAGAAGATATAAACAGTCATCATACTTCATTTCCAGTTGTTATAAATAAACCCGAAGTTTTCAGGAACTTCAAAGCAGCTGCAAGTCCAGTTACAACCTCAATAGCAACACCTGACGAAAGTGAATGTGAAGAGGTTGCTGAAAATGATCTTTTTCATGGGTATGAAATTATGCTGAAAAAACTTGATAGAATGATCATACAAAACAAAAGTCTTGCAAAAGAGCTAAAAGGATGCCAATAAAAGTCGAACGATGCTGAAAAGACCATAAACTATATGAACAAAGGTAAAGCCAAGATCGATGAGATACCTTCTATTGAAAGAACAAGTGTGATTCAACATGATATGGAGACTGAATGAGAGATATCTGGAGTCAAGAAGGGTAAAGTTGAAGCAGGTTTTGTACAATCAAATGCTCAACAATACATAGAAGTAAAGCATAATAAGGTGAAGGGAAAACATAGAAGACAAGTCTAAATATGCTTTCATTGTGGAAGAAGAAGCCATATAACAACAGAGTGTTATAAACTGAAGGAAGACATGAAGAATGGGAGAGTATTTTAAGAAAATAAAGAAGTGGATTCCAACATGTCATTATTGTCTGGTCAAAGGGCACATTTTTCCAAGATGTTGGAAAATGAAGAGAGACTTGAATGAAGGCAAATAAGTGAAGCAGACACCATATGTCAAAGAAAAGAAAAAAAGAAACCAAGAAGATGTGGGTTAGAAAGGAAGACTTAGTGGGATATTCTTCAGTGAAAAAATCCTCAAAAGACAATTGGTATTTTGATAGTGGTTGTTCAAGACACATGACAGGTGACAAAGATTTTCTGATGAATTACAAAGAATGTTCAATTGGCATGTGAATTTTGGTGATGGTTAGAAAGGTCAAGTAGTTGGGAGAGGAACATTGATGGTTCCTGGGTATCCAAGATTGAATAATATTCTGCATGTAGAGAGTCTCAAGGCAAATTTTCTAAGTATAAGTCAATTATGTGATTAAAATTTGGTGGTATAATTCACTCAGGACAGATGTGTGGTCTATGATGAAACTTGTCAATGTGTTTTAATTAGTTCAAGATCTTCAGACAATTGCTATTTGCTAGACAAATTGGAATTATGTTACAACGCATCTTGCAACATCACCAAAATCTGGCATCAGAAGTTTGGACATCTAAACTTCAGGAACCTAATGAAGATTACATGAATGAGTGCTGTTAGGGGAGTGCCTAAGCTTACAAAAAAAGGAAGATGGCGTGCGTGGACCTTCTCAACTAGGAAAGCAAAGTTATTCTACTCACAAAGTGTTGCAACACATTGTTACAACAAGAGTTTCAGGACTCTTACATATGGATCTTATTAGACCCACATAAGCAGAAAGCTTGTCGTAAAAGATATGTATTTGTATGTGTTGATGATTATTCTAGGCAAACTTGGGTGAACTTCCTCAAGGAAAAATCAGATAATTTGAAGTTTTCAAGAAGTTATGCTTACAACTTCAAAATGAGAAAGAGTTTCAAATTGGGAAGATTATCAGAATCAGAAGTGATCATGGAAGAGAATTTAAAAATGCTCAGTTTGTAGAATTTAGCAAAGAACATGAGATTCATCATGAATTTTCAGCTCTAAAGACTGCATAGTAAGGAATTGAGGAGGTAGGCTAGTTGCTAATAGTCAAGATGGGGAGATCTACCTGCATCGACTCGGACTAAGCATGACTAGGAGGTTGATGTGTGTTGAGGTCACTTCGCAATGGAACTAGAACTCAATCAAGTCAGCAGTCAGAGTCATGTTGCAAGTTCGGTTACAATAGGAGTTGCAATAGCTAATTTTGAAAAGTTCTAAAGTTAGTAGCCGCGGAGATTCTAAAAGAGGTATGGGCTATATTTGGGACGTTGAGGCATCTATCTAAGCAACCTTGCTCTATGATTATAGTGATGATCGAAGCTATAGCTTGAGTGTGGATTAAGAATCTAATGAGGCTTTTTTATCTACCTTTGAGAGGTTGAACGGAAAGTTTTGTACTTATGTATTTTCATCTTTTTAGTAGATTGTTTATTTCTGAGCTTGGTCCCCCAAACATAGGCGAGTTGACGCCAAACTAGGTTACCAATTTCGTGTGTATCTTTTTTTGTTTTGATTTGCGTGAGTTTTCTATGAGTTTTCTATTAAGATGAAAATAATTTATTAATATATGAAACTTAATTTAAAAAATTCAAATTTCCATTAAAAACATAGTACATATCTATGAATTCAAATATACATTGACTTAACTCCATGCTGTACTCATTATCAATATGTGCCTTGTCCATATTTCTACAAAAACAAAAAAAAAAATTCCTCTTATATTCAATATATATATATATATATATATAACTTTGATTCTTCACATAATAATTCACAAATAGAAACAAAGGAATATATAAAAAGCAAACCATATCCTTCTCAACAAACCTAATCAATGACATATTTAACTTAGTACCTTTACTTAGATTTAGATAAGCATGTATGATATCGTGCAAAAAACCAAATAAAGTCCATCCAAAAGAAAATGACAAGAGAACATGATTTTCTTAAACCAATAGTCTCCAAAATTCTAGCTCAAACTTTGTGTGGTTATTAAAAAAACTTAGTTAATTGCCAACGATCAAATGGTTTATTAGTAGTCAGATCCCCATCAAAATCTTTCATAAGTTATGAGATTTCGAATCTTAGATGAGGGCATATTTTTAGGAGTGTGTGTAGCGATTGTATGCGGGTGGTCCCAGTGCCCATGTGTGCACGGCCCCATCCTCACTTGCTCGTCATGGGTGTGCAGTGCATGCTCTTGCTTGTGGCATAACCACTTATCTTGGCAAAAAAAAAAACAAAAACAAAAAACCTTAGTTAATTATGAAACACTTATTTTCTGATATTTTTACAAATGTCTGTGTATATATACACCCCAAAATATCATAGCATACATATATTTCATGTACTCCTAGCTAGAAATAATTACAAAACAACCATCTTAGACAATTAGATTGATCTTTCATGTGAAGCGCAAAATTAAGTTGGAATCCAGCCATATTTCCATTCCCTAGTTAGCTCTCTCCCTCTCTCAATCACTGGCCGAAGGTGGAGTGTGAGAGGCCTCAAATTGAAGGCCAGCGGTGGACTATACAAATCACTCCCAAACAATCACTCAGCGCAGGTGACTTTCGCACTGAAAAATTACTCTACTCAGTATAACAAATTTCTCTGCTCTCTGTCATGCAGCATATCCATGTCTTAATTTCTGAAATATTAGGCTGCTTTCCATCTTTTCATGTATCCATATAACTTAGTGATTCAATATTGCTATAATCCCATCTTGCTATTGCTTCGCATATGCGACTTATGTTTTGTAGTAATAATTGGCATGTTTTATTGGAAGTGATTAAAATTTGTTAATGGCTGCATTCATATCAACTCTATTAACCTTCAATGATAATCTGTTGTCCTTGAGGAAATTTTCTATCTCGAGTAACATATATGTGAATGGATGTGAAGTTGCTTTTCCTTGTCTTTTGGCTTGTGGAAATGATGTCAGGTAGTTATCCTTCTCTATGTTCTTTTTTAATAAGAAGTGAATATTATAGGCACATCCAAAATCTAAATGTGTATAGATTTTTCTTTTCAGAATTCCAGATTATTTGCCATGCCTTTGTGATAAAGTTGTGGCATGCTGCTGATGCTGCAATTGGTTTTTTTTTCTTCATTTCAGATGTAGAAACAGGTTGAGAATTCATCTGAGCTCAATTGCATATACTCTCCATTGTCCATTTGTTCCTAATATTGTTTATCCCTATAGGATACTACCCTTGGGATCCTTGGCCTGATTACAGGACTCAAAGGTGTTAAAGTAGAGAAAGCTAAAGTTTATGGTAATTCTGTGAGGCCAAGGTTGGCACAACAATTGAAAGAAATTTTCGCAAGAGTTCCATTCTCAGACCCTACCATTCCCATTGTCAGCAATCTTGAAGCAACTGAGCTGAGCATCGGTCTCTCTCTCTCTCAATCTATATATGTACATATATTAATTATGTGTGCATGTGTGTGTTTGTTTATGTATACCTACTACATACACATGCAGATGACATTAACAATGATGACACTTTGCCTGCAACATCCGCCTTCATCTGTAATAAATAAGAATAAAACAAGAGGTGAACATGTTACCGTCTTCCTACAGAAGCACTTCAACTTGCAATTTGTTTGATCAACTTGATATCATTTTGTTTTGCTGCAGATGAGGAATGAAGAAAGAAAAATTGTTTCAGGGAGGATCAACTGACACAAAACCTATGTGAGAAGTGAGAACAACTCAAGAAAGTAGTTAGGAGAAAAATGTTCAGTTCAGGGCGAGAAGAAATATCTTCTGTACCCGGCACCTCTCAGCCTCATAGAGACTCTAATATCGTTAATTACACCAACAGACCAAGCCTCCCCCCAAACTTGACTTGCAAGTTTCCCCGCAAAAAGCTCTCCACGTCTACTCTTAGATAACCTAATATCGATTTAATGGGGTAGAGGTTTACATCAGTGTTTTATTTCCAATTTGATTTTTCTTCCTTTTCTTAAGCATTAGTTATGTTCAATTTGATCCTTTTGTTTTCTGACTAACTCTATACCATTTATACTGATTTAGTCGGTGGTAATTTGCTAAGACTAGGTTGTTTGATTCATAAACACTTTTAACCTGCATCAAAATGCAGAATACATTTGTTGCTAACTATCACCTAAGTTTCACTTCTTACATTCTTAGAACATAGTTCTAATTAAGCCAAAACCACTAGGAACAAATTATGGCTGACTACTTGACTAGACTTTGTGGCCTTACGAAGTTGTTATCAAATGATATTTTTTCTTTATTTCAGAAATTTCCTTGTGGGCTATAATGAGTGGCTTTGAGTACAATTCTTTTGATGGCAGGATTCTATAGTTTTTGCTTGTTTGTAGACCAATTTGTGGACGAATTATAATTCACTGTTTGGTTATGTCTGTTGAAGCATTTTACTCAGAACCTCTTTGTGAATCTATGTAGAGTTGACTGTGTTTCTGGCTGGTAGCTACTCTGTACGTAGCATGGCAAAGAAGTTCAGGATCGCTCTGTTATAATTCGGTAACCAAAAAGATACACAGTGGAAGAGAAACTTCTGAAGATCAGTAAAGTGAAGCAATTTTTGATAAACTATTTCTCTCAACCAACTACAGAGTAGAACAAACATTTTAAAAGTTTCAAAAAAACAGCATCATTACCAGTTTGAGTCCCAACACAAAAGTAGCATTAATTAAAGACAACCTAGTACTAGATAAGACATTATAGATGATATAAATCTCATTGTTAGTCCAATGAGAATCCCTTTTCAAGCTTTCATTGGTCACAGCAACGGCAGGAGAAGCCTGGTGCATTAGATGATATAAGTCTCATTGTCAGTCCAATGAGGATCTCAATTCTCATAGGCTGCTGGAAAAGTCAACATTTTCAAATCTCCTTTATCTTCCTTCATTTCCATTGTTGACCAGTCAACTTCTCCATTCTCATTTTCAAGTAACTTGCAACAAAAGATGCTGCTAGTTCAAGATTGGACTGCTCAGTTGACGGGGTGAACAGCAATTGGATGTTTCCTTGTTAAACTTTGCTTATGTTCTGTTTTTCTGTTTCTTTGTATGCTGTGTCAAAAGTTTAGTTTACGTTTTGCTTTCCTATATTAACTATCTTTGTATCCTTTTAAAGTCAAGTAAACTTAGATGCTTCACTGAACTCAGTCAATTGATTCAAGCTTTGATTAACTTTGTTGCATTACATTCGAGTGCTATCTTTGTTCGATCCTATCAGTGTCAAGCCTTTTTTTTTTTTATGCTTGCCTTGACGGATTAAAAATTTTCACTTTGATTGATGCTCAGCTGTAGCTAAATTCAACTTGCATTACTTGCTTCATTAGATTTACTTGTCATGTGCATTTCTTTATTGTAATTACAAGTGCCATTCAGGTACTTGAGCATACCACTTTTTATTTGCTTGTGTACACTTTGATCGATTTTTGTAATGAAAACAATTTTTTTTTGTTTATTTATTTTTAGAACACTTCCATCTTATGGATAATAGTTCAGAAGAATCCTCTGACCTAAGTGATTTTGAGGTAGATGAGTATGAGGACAATTCTTATCTGATATGAGAACAAGGAATAATAAAGTAAAAAAGGATCATCTGGCATCCATATGAATACCAACATGTTGACTTCTGCTGTCAAAAGATGGTAGACAAATTGTTGCAACCATAGTAACAAGAAGAAGGATGGTTAACATAAAACAAGGGAAAAGAAAGGGAACAATACTCAAAGAAGAAGCAAGGGAAGAGAAAGGAGAGGAAAGTGAGAAAAGATCAAGTTTGTCAGATCCGGACTGGTCTGGTTGGTTCAATCTAAAAACCGAGAACCGGCAATGTGACCGGTCCGGGCATGCCTTTTGAACCGGGTGTAAAAAAACCCGGTATTAATTCAATGACCCGGGCGGTTCGATCTTGAACAGGCCGGTTTACTCGGAAATCCATTAATCCGGATAACAAGTTAAATAAATAAATAAAAAAAAAATAAAGGCACTGAACCACTAAGAGAAAATGAGAACAGTAGCGATGTTGGTGGAAGTGTGGATGGCAGTTAGAAGAGATGGAAGAGAGACAGCAAGAGGGAGATGCGAAGGAGAGAGAGAGAGTGGGCGGCTAGAGGAGATGGAAGAGAGACGGCGAAAGGGAGATGCGAGGGAGAGAGAGAGAGTTTTTAAAATTGTTTTTTTTTTATTTTTGTGAGTCCTGCGATTCAAGTCTTGGGACTTGGATTAGGTTTTTTTAAAATATTTTATATTTTTAAAAAATCAATATATATATATATATAACTAAAATTTTGAATATTAAATTTATTATATTTCAGATATTTTAAAAATAACAGAAAGGATATAAATTAAAATATTTTACTCATTATATATGTTAATTAACCGAGGTTGAACCGGGATCATTATTAATTATTATAATAATTTTTTAATATTTTATTATTGACCCCAGTTCAACCCTGGTTCAATCCCGGTTCAATCTGGCCAAACCTATCGACCCCTGACCCCTGAACTTAACCAGGTCAATGCCCGAGCCGGGTCTAACAACTTTGGAAAAAATAAGAAAGCGGAGATTTGGGGAAAATATTTCTCCCCTTTCATTCACTATACTCCATCACATATATAGAAAGTTAGGATTGTAACATCACCCTGAAACAAACTCACTAATTACATTCATACTAATTAATCTACTCTTTAATAAAATTATTCCTTCATAAAACTTTATAACAAATCATTCAAACTCCGTAGTTCATCTAGATGGGTGTTCATTTCATACTACCTAGGCCTGCATCAATCGCCTTCCCCTGCAAAACGTCATTGTCCTCAAGGACATTAACAAACATGAATTGTGCTAATAATAGCATACCTATGTTGCTGATTTGTGGTTTCATATATGCCTTCAATGGGAAGAGTAATCAGCCAAGCCAGTATGAAAATGAAGAGTATGCACCACCATGATAGCATATTGTCTTCATGGCATATGGTCACCAAAACATTAAAAAAAACATCCTTTTAGTTGTCTTAATGGCTTGGTTAAAACCAGAGAGGATGTTGATCAGAATGATAACATCAAATTTCACACTTACTTGACCCTTCTGATAAAGGAATGATGAGTAATGTATGGTGCCTCTTATCCTAGCCAAGCCTAGAAACAATACATTAAAGGATATTGCATTGCTTGCCTGCTTGTGGAACAAACTTAGAGAAGCATCAGGCCAAACACAAGCAAAATAAATAGATAATTTCCCATTCATCACATGCATATCTGACTTGAAGCCATTTCCAATGATATAAGCATGAGATGGGTCACCAAACCTTAAGTCTTGAGGTATGCTACATGTAGAGATAGCATCCAACAGAACATGGCAAGCGATCATGCCAATAAAGATGTCCAAACTTCTGTGCCATAGCCCATTTGGGAGGTAACAAGAGATCATGGAATTCCATAATAGAAGCCTCTTGTCCATCATTGAGTTGAAAAGATATTGAATTGTATCTAGCTCCTCGCACTTATAATGCATTAACACAAGAGCATGCATCATGTCAGCATCATACGCCAGACCGAATGTAATCCCAAGAACATGCACGGTCTCACTGTAACAAGTATTTGCAAGATTGCAATAAGGCAGCAGAGCATACCTCAGAGTGACTAAGTTAGGCCTCATATAAGAGCAGTGCATGAATTGGAAAACTCCACCAGCTTCACTTGATTCACGAACCTTATCATATGCAAAGATCATGGCATTCCAAGCAAGCAAGTGTTTTTCAAGCATCATGGGACTAAATATGCCTACTTGTATGCAAACAAGAATCACATTGACCATAGTGGTCACACTTTGCCTCAGACTTCTCTGTCCATCTTCTTTTTGTGCAAGAGCGAACCTTAAGTTGAAGATCTTCTTTTCTTGCTTTTTAACCGAAAGCTTGGCATCTACAATCTGCATAGGCCAAATCTCCAAATCTTGCTTTATCTAGCCCAAGTTTGCATGGTCTCGCAACACTCTCTTCTCTGCAGCTTGAATAACATGATCCTGCTTCATCAATGCAGATAGGGTCCTTTCATTGTATGGTTGGACGAGCTTAATGTGGGCCCATTGAGTATCTTGTGCTTCATTCATTTCATCAAACAACATGTGTACAATATCCACTTGGCCCATCAAACTGAATCCAGCAAGCAAAGAGCTGAAAATCTTCTTGCTAGGAAAGAGCCCAACCACAAGCAACTCTCTAATGAGTCTAAACAGCGCCATACGAACAATGGGATAATTGTATTGCTTACACTTAGCATCAAAACCAATTTTGGTGGGGTTCACAGCTTCCTAGGGTTTTGCAGCTTCACCAATGAGCCACTCAATAACTACAGAAGTAGAATAGAATGAAGTCGTGTGGCTGCACTGATTACTAGCAAACATGAACCTGCTGTCGAAATCACCCAACTTCTTCAGTGTCCTCATTAGCTCTAGCGACACCATCTCTGGTGAGTATTGGTGAGAATGACCGTTAAAATAACCAGTCCAGTTAAACCTTGTCAAGGGAATTGTAGTGCAACCTTGTAAATTGGTCATGGGAAGCAAGACGAGGAAGTAGCGCTCCTTGGGGTAGCAAGAGTAATGACCGAATGGCACACAGGAAAGGTAGAACTGAGATCTGATGTAGAATTGGGAGAAGAGGATCTCGAGTATCATGGTGGATTCGGAGGAGGTGTCAACATTGAAAAAAGGATTAATTGCTATTAGGGTTTTGGCTCCATTTTCCCTTTGATTTGCAGCTAAACCTTCCCCTTGTGCTTGTCGTCCATCAAAAACCTTCTTTATCCTTGAGACTGATGAAGGTGGATCTGGTGTGTCCAGCACCACCAGGATTGGAGGAGAAGTATAAATCATCATCGGTATTGCTGCAGGTATGGATCTGGATCTTGCGAAGGTTGGAACAACAATGATGGATCCTTGGGATGGAGTGATTATCGGTACATATACCGGTAAGGGAAGAGGTTTTAAGAGTAGGGAAGAAGAGGAACTGGGTGAAAAGTTTGTGGGTCTTGGAGATGGCGATGGAGATGAGTTGGTAGGTGGAAAGATGGAGGTCACTAAGTGGATGGGATATCTGGCTCTTGGAGATGAGAAAGATGGCAAGGAAGGAATAATCGAAGCTTCAAACTTAGTGAGCCGCATAGGTATATCCTCCATTTGTGTTTGTTGGGTGGCTAAGGATTTCTTCAATGACTCTAAACCTTCAGAATGTCATCGCACCGTTGAATCCAGAATTTCCACCTTGGAGAAAATGATCTCGTCGTGTCGAGCTAGTCTTTCGGTGAGCACAGCAAGTCGCTCATCGATTGTAGTGAGTTGTTCCTCCGTAATGTCATTGGTAGGATGAGGGTCAATGAAATCACCAAATGTTGCAACCATAGTAACAAGAAGAAGGATGGCTAACTAAAAATAAGGGAAAAGAGAGGAAACAAGACTCAGGGAAGAAGAAAGGGAAAAGGAAGGAGAGGAAAGTGAGAAAAAAATAAGAAAGAGGAGATTTGGGGAAAATATTTCTCCCCTTTCATTCACTGTACTCCATTACATATATAGCAAGTTAGGATTGTAACATAACCCTGAAACAAACTCACTAATTACATTCATACTAACTAATCTACTCTTTAATAAAACTACTCCTTAATAAAGCTTTATAACAAATCATTTAGACTCCGTAGGTCATCTAGACGGGTGTTCATTTCATACTACCTATGGTTATCCTTTGATATGAACCTGGATTTCTTTGGTGTCATTTTTGCTTTACTTATAACTATAGACCTAATTTTCCAGTATTATGTCTATTTTTGCATATTTTTTGTTGATAAGAAAATTGAGAACTTGTATTTTTAGTTTCTTAAAAAATTCCAGCAATCTACTACTGGATACCTTTTTACTTTCAAGTTTGCTTTTGATATGCATTTGTTTTACCTCAGTGGCCCGAGTTACAAGTATCAAAATCCATTTATTTTATCTCGGTGGCCCGAGTCAGGTGTTGTTATTGTTTCACCGACGGTAAGGCGAGAAACTATAGTCTCAATTCACAGAACTCATGTCAACATGGTCAATGTTGACCTCCATTGACAAGGTTAGTACATAACTTATTTAGAAACTAAAAATGTTTATAATGAAATAAATCTTGGCATAAGTGTCAAAAGCATTATTTTCCAAAGACCTAGATTGTCAATACTTGCCAACAAAAATATTGCTAAGTTATCAATTCAAAATAGCATAATATAACAAAATTTATAATATCAAACTCTTCTAAATTCTCTTTTGACCATAGATACCATAACTTAGCATATAATCAAAAAATTGCATGATCCCACATTTATTTAGAAACTAAGCCAATTGTTTCAAGATAAAAAGAATGGATAAATAAATAAATAGTTGAATTTTAACAATAAAAATAATCCATAATTTATATGCAGATTATTTTCCTAGAGGTCTTCAAAATCTAACCCACACTCAAAGACAAGATCAATCCTTCTTGAAATACCCTAAAATGGCAAAACCCAAATCTAATTGCTCAACCATTATTTTAACAAAACCCAAAATATGGACCATAACCCACACCAAAACACAAAGATTCACTTTGATCTCCATTTAGCACTAACATCTAATTATAATAGAATTCCAAAAATACTAGATATATCCATAAAAGTTAAAGAGGGACCAAAACCGCAATGATCAACTCATGCAACTCTTCAAATATAACTCGAACCATATTTTACAACTAAGCATCAAGACAAGGTTTTCTAGGCATTAAAACAACACACTAAATTGAAACACAACCAATAAGCATCAAGGAAAATTCTTACCATAAGCATGAGTCTAGAGATAAGATCCTATAGCAAAATCTTACTCAAGACAAGGTAACTCATAATTCCAAGGTAAAAGTAAATGCCATTGAAGGGGATGAAATGCATATATACCTATATTAGCATATAGGTAGATTTATCTAAGGCTTAAAAGGTTAAGAACAGCTAGACTTAGCAAACTCTAACAATAGTAATTTCAAATTTTCAACAATGCACTACTAAGCAAAACAACACTTAAAGACCCAATCAAAGGAAGCAACAACAAAAAATATAACCAACAAGAATTCAAAATTTGCACAAAACCAATTTACAAAAAAAAAAAATCAAATCATGGTCCCTTGTAGGACACCTACTACTCCAAGGCTTTAAAACCACCACAAAGAATAGCAACAATTACTAAGGATAGCACAAATACTAAGCTTCAAACCACACATCGAACCACAAGATCAATTAGCCATACAATAGATAAAATAAAGTTTTAAGGGCATTGAGATTTTAACAAACACCTTGTGTGCATCCTCAAATCTAAGTAATTAGACAACTTTACAAATAACACATGCTATCGAGTAATACATAGCATTTAACAACTACAACTAATGAAGAAAATTAACATACTTGAACTAACCATTCAAGCAAAAACACCATGCCACAATCAATCAACCTAGATTGAAGGAAGCAAGAAAACTCTTACAAAAGACTTATTTGCTTAGAATAAGCATAGCACAACACCCACTTGAAGACTCTCATGGTTCCCAAGATGAGCCCGTATGGACCTGACAGGATATAAAAGGAGGCTGATTTTCTAGGGCAGGAAGAGCTTTCGGAGGGGCAGTTTTTTTCTCTTGGGCCTCTTAGGCCGCCGCCCTCTCTTCCCGCCGGCGATCTACTACACGAGACTTCACCAAGAGGGAGGCAAGTTTTGAAGGAGAAGATTGAGAGAAGATCCTAGGCATCAAAGGCATCATTTGAGGGGAGATCTCTTCAAATCTTCAAGATCTTCACCATCCAAGGGGATCTAAAGCTAGAGGGAGTAGTTCTTACTTCTTTTCTTGTTTATTTGTTCCTTGGATATGTATGAGTCCTCCTCTTTCATGAGGCAGTAACTTATTTGTGATTTGGATATGATGAACTCTAGGGTTGATTGTTTGTAATTTGGATGATCATCTTTATTGATGTATTGTTGGATGTTGTATTTCTTTTATGGAATCTTGTAGTTTGTGGTTCAAGCCTTGTGTATTTTGATGTGTTGATATGCATGAGAACTCTGTATTTCAACTCCTAGGTTGTACTTGGTTGCGTGATCATAGCCCTGGTACTAGACACACTTGGCTTGGAAGGGATCCATGTACAAATACACCGTGACCATCGGGTATTTTGTACCCCTCCAGCAATTAGGGTTGGACCTAGTTTGAGTATCGACCCTGATTAGAGATTTCCCTGAGTGTAATACAATCATACGAGGATTTGGGCGGAAGCGATTCTGACCCAATACTTGTATGGGATTAGGGTTCAATTGCCGTGACCATCGGGTTGAGCTAATTTAGGATTCTCTTGGCCCAACTACCATCTCGCATTTCATCCTAAATTCAGGAACTAATGATAATCCTAGGGGGATTCGTTGTCCAAATCACTCCCTTCACTGTTTGATTCTCCCTTGAGTTTGTATTGTGTGTAGTAGTACCCCGGATTTCATTGTAGTTAATTCTTTCTCTTTTTATAATTACTATTCATATTTCGGAGTGTTAGGATAGAAAATAGACGAAAGGAAAGTAATAGTAGCTTCTTGGGCCCTGGGAATACGACCCTCTCGTGCTCGCATTAGAGGTATTACTTGGTGACCCGTGCGCTTGCGGATCTCACATCATGTTCCGATCAAATAATCAGCTAAAGAGGGTGGTGCTCATTCAAGTACTGCTTCGAAAGGTGACATTTTGATCACCGAGTACCATGTCGTATTATAATGCCACTCGACCCATGGGAGGAAGCGTGGCCATTGACAAGGGTTGTCGCCAGCAAAACATCTCAGATAGTCCTCCAAATAACGATTGAGGACCTCCATCTGACAATCCGTTTACGGATGGCATGCAGTCTTAGTAGCTGGCATCGTTCCCTGTAGTTGGAACAGCTCTCGTTAGAAATTAGACATGAAGACAGGGTTGCGATCGGAGATAATTGGTGCCATAACTCCATGAAGTTTAATAACATCTCGGACCATAGATTTGGCCACCTGAGGAGCAGTGAAAGAAAGGCCCAATGCAGAGAAATGCACCTGTTTTAACAGACGGTCAACCACCACCATAATCATCATCTTTCCTCCCGCCGAAGGTAATCCTGTGATAAAATCCATGGCGATTGAATGCCAATTTTTTCTGAAAATCACCAAGGATTGCAAAAGGCCCTGAGGAGAACGGTTAAAAGGCTTCGTCACTTGGCAAATTGAGCATTTGGCTAAATACTCCTGAACTGTATGCAGGAGCTCTAGCCAGAAAAAAATGTGCTAGCGATGCGAACTAGTGTTCGACTGACGCCCACTTGTCCTTCCATCGGAGTTGTGTGAAATTCTGACAATAAAAGAGGTTGCAGCGCTGAATATGCGGGAATCCATATCTTGCCTTTAAAGAACATGACACTCTCTTTTAAAGAATAATCTAGGTGTTGGCCTGCATCCCCGGTGATCTCCGCAATCAACTTCATGGTGCCTTGGTAAGCTTTGTAAGCCTGTAAGCCGTTCGAATGGCATCCCAGAGTATTAGTTGTATTCGGGAGTCTGAGAACAAAGCTTGATAGGATACACCAGAGACTCGTGACAGTGCGTTAGTTGGCCCATTGAGTACACCTGGCTTGTATTCGATATCAAAATCAAACCCCACTAATTTGTACAACCATCGCTACTACATAGGGGGTTTGAATTGTTTGGTGAAGTAGGGCGAGAAGACTACGATGGTCAATCTGGACTGTGAACCGCCGGCCCAAAAGATATTGCCTTCATTTCTTCACCGCTCCGTGATAGCTAGCATTTCTCGAGCATACATAGATGCGACCTGTTTATGAGCAGAGAGTTGTTTGCTAAAGAAGGCGATTGGATGACCTTTCTGTAAGAGGATCACACCAATACCTGAGCCTGAGGTGTCGGTCTGAACCACGAAGGAAAGCTCAAAATTTGGCAATTGCAAGACCGGATTACGGGTTAAGGCCTCCTGCAAAGCCTTGAAGGCCTCTGTAGCTGTGGGTGTCCACACGAACGCATCCTTGCACAAAAGCTCGATTAACAGGGCTGTCAAAATGGAGTACCGAGAAACAAATCGGCAGTAATATCCATAGAGACCAAGGAATGCCCGTAAGAGCTTCACTGAAGTTGGAAAGGGCCAATCACATATGGATTGAATCTTGGCGGGATCCACTGCAATACCCTCACTGGAGATGACATGGCCTAAATAAGCCAGAGAGAGACAGCCAAATTCACACTTTGAAAGTTTTGCATAAAGGTGATGACGGCAAAAACAAGAGAAGACCTCATCGAGATATCGCAAATGGAAGTCCCAGTCGGAGCTATATACAAGGATGTCATCAAAAAAATATAAGAACAAATTTGCACAGTACCTGTTTGAAGGTTTAATTTATAAGAGACTAGAACGTTGAAGGGGCGTTCGATAGTCCAAACGGCATTACGAGGAATTCGTAATGGCCATCATGTGTGTGGAAAGCCGTCTTCTTAATGTCCGATGGGTAAGTCCGAAGTTGATGATATCCTACGTGGAGGTCTAGCTTGGAGAAGACCTGTGCACCACCAATCTCATCCAAGAGTTCCTCCACCGTGGGAATCAAAAACCGATCCTTAATAGTGACAACATTCATGGCTCTATAGTCGACACAGAAGCGCCAAGAGCCGCCCTTCTTGTTGACCAGAAACACCGGGGACGAAACAGGCTCGTGCTCAGGCATATAATGCCTTCGACGAGCATATCACTCACTAGGTTCTCAATTTTTGACTTTTGAAAGTGAAAATAATGGTAGGGTCACATATTGACAAGAGCGGTATCGGGTAAGAGAGGAATTCAGTGGGCCTGCTCCCTGATCGGCGGTAAGCCGATCGGCACTATAAAAATATTAGTGAAGCGATGAAGGGGAGATTTAATACCTGTGAGGAAGATGATCGGGCCTTGTGGCCCGACTGTCGGGCTCGGGTCCAGATTAATCAACTCCACCATCAAATGATAAAATTGGCCTCACTACAGGAGTTGAGATTTTTAGTGACCATTTTTTTGTGTCACTCGGTTATTTCGCCACAAATATTAGGTTTTTTGTGTTAAAAAAGATAATATACACTATTATTTAACTTAATTGTGATAACTTATGTTTTTGTCACTATTATAGTGATAATTGTGACAATTTAGTATATGTCACAATTAAATTGTCACTATCAATATTTTAACAGTAGTAAAATTTCTTTTGTGCCTTATGTTCATTACTAAAAGCATACAAGATTTTATGTCAAAAACTTCTTGATGAGAATGATGTGTAATTGTGACAATAAATATTGTTGTCACTATAATTTTTTATTTATTGTGACGAAAAGTGTTCTCCATTACTCAACATATATTTTTTGTTACAATAATTTTGTCACAATAAATTCAACTATTTAGTGGCCACTAAATATTGCCACAAAAATTAAATTTCTTCACCATGTTATTGGCTTTTTTATGCTAAAAAAGTTAACTGACACAATAGTTTGGATTAGTTATGACATCTAATTATTTTGTCACTATTACAATTCCAATTGTGACAATTTAGTATCCATCACAATTATACATCTTACCTTTTGTGTCGATAATTTTGGATACAAAAAAAAAATTCAAAGATGTAGTATATATAGTTCTAAAATTATATTATTAATAAAATATTAAAACTCTATTTTTTCCAGCCCAATTTCAAAGGATATGTTTAGATTTTTTAAGTAATTATAGATAACATTTAAAAGATTTTTAAAATTAAAATTTAACATGATTTTATCAATCAAAATTATTATTTATAAATACTTCAAAATAACCTATTAGATACTAAAAAATTTTGTTTTATTGAGCCAAAATATTGAACTATTAAAACATTTAAAAGTAACTATGCCCAAATACTAAATCATCATCATCGCATTGGTATAGCCCCCCCATCTACAATGCAAAGAAAAATATTCCATATATATATATCAATCATTTACCAAATAAAGGACTATTTTTCATATAAAAATACCAAAATTAACCAAAAATATATATTAAAAAACAGTATAAATATAGACCTAGCTTTCTCCAATCTAGTTTTAATATACCAAGTAAATTATGCTTGTACTATAAAAATTACGACATCATGATTTTTTTTTTGTAACTATCAAATATTTTGTCACAAATATGTTGTGTTAAAAAAAATTAATTAACACTATTGTTTAAGTAAATTGTGATGATTTTTTTTTTGTTACTAAAACTATTATATTTGTGACGATTTAGGATCTCTCACAATTATGTTGTTACTATTAATATACCTATAGTGTCGTAAATAATATTTTCATTAGTTGTGACAAAAGTGTTCTTCGCCGATGGTCATTTTATTTATTTATTTATTTATTTATCACATTTTTTGTCACAAAAAAATCAACTATTAATATCTACTAAATATTGTCACAAAAAAATCTAAAGTATGTTTAACATATTTTAGGATCAAATTCAATATGTGTGTGTGTATATATTTGTTTATATAAACGCTTTTAAAAAGAAAAATATTCAAATTTTAAAAGAAAACTATTCAAATTTTAAAAATATTTGTAAAATTATGAGATAAAAATTGATGTAAAAACAATCTCCAAATTCATTGTTTTGCAAGTTGTTATTGTTTACCCAATCCTCAAAATTGATATTTTAAGGAACATAAAACAAGTTTTTAATTTAGATTATACCTAGGATTTATAGTATTAGAGCAAGATTTTAAAAATTGAAATTAAATAGAGATTTATCAAATCTCACAAAACAAAATCTAGATAATATAATTTTTTTAAAAAAAATTAAAATTTAAAAAGATATATATCCTCAATAAATTTAACATATAAAAAGAGTGATGCATCAAGTAATTATATATCTATGGAGATCGATGGCAAAGGTTCAGCTTCATTTTATTCGGAGAATTAAAGTGACTCAACTAGCACTTGATGTAAAGGTACATGTTATTGATGGCCACAAAATTTGCTTATTTTTATTTTCTTAAAATTTTTTGCTTATTTTATGCAATGGATACGAGATAATTATTTTTTTTGTTTTATCTTCAAAGTTAAGTTTATTGAATTTTTTTTCAATGATGATTGCTTGTTAGTGTTTCTTTTTCGATACTTTGAATCTTAGATTTAAGTTCATTATAGGAATATGTTATTAAAATTTTGATTATGTGATTTTTCTTTTAATTATGATTTTTTTATCTATTAAAAGTCACAAAAGCCAAATGCAACATGGAACTTGTCTCAATTGAGAAGAAATAATTATATGAAAGTAATTAAATTAAAAAAAATTTTAATTTTTAAATTATTTCATTAGATTCTTTTTTTTTCCCCTTAAATGTGCAAAATAAGCATCAAGGAAAGAGAATAACATTAAAGTCTCAACAAAGGAGTCAAATTCTAGCATAAGTTGAGGCTGAAAAGTAAAAGAGAATATTCAAATGCATAAAGGAGTACTTCATCTCCAAATTTAGGATAATTTTATATTTTTTTTTAAAAAAAGGATAGTTTTATAATTGTATTTTGGATATTAAATTTCCAATTTTATATATTCAAAATTTGAATTTTTTATATTTTGATGATATTTATTTATTAATTTTATATTATATTAAATACTTTATTTTCTTGTGTGACAATATTTTTACTACTACAAATTTGTCTTGAAAAAATATCTAAAATATAACTTTATATTTATCACAAATAATTAATTATATTAGTGAAAATATTAGCGTAACATAATTTTTTATTTTAGTGACAATATTATTTTTAAATTAATAATTTTATTTGTGGCAATATAAACACATAACAATATCTCAAAGTAACATTAGTGACGAAG
The DNA here is from genome assembly GCF_009730915.1 of Dioscorea cayenensis subsp. rotundata. Lineage (NCBI taxonomy): Eukaryota > Viridiplantae > Streptophyta > Magnoliopsida > Dioscoreales > Dioscoreaceae > Dioscorea > Dioscorea cayenensis. The sequence continues at coordinate 6,275,414 of NC_052484.1, forward strand.
TATTGGTCACCAATAAAAATATTACTATTGAGAAAAAAGTTTTGTCACTATTGAATTTTTTCAGAGTCAACAATTTTGTCATAATAAAATAGATTATTGTAATGGCTTCTTCGTCACAATTTAGCATTTTTCTTGTGTCAACAAAATTGACACAATTGAACAAATTATTGTGAGCATTTTATTTGTCACAATTACAATTTTTTTGTGTCAACAAAATTGACATAAATAAATAAGGTTATTGTATCCCTATTGTTTGTCACAAATATTAAATTTGATAGTGTCATGAATTGGTCACAAAAATATGGAGTAATTGAGACCATTTGTCTAAAATTGTCACTCTTGTATTAGCATCGGAGGTATTTGTGACGGGAGGTGACAACTTTTAAAATTTGCTACTATTACTAATTGTGACAAAAATCATTGCTTTTAGTGATAACTTTTGTTATCACTAAAAATATAATTTGTTGTAGTGCCTCTATGCGCGCCCAACTTAGTGAAAGTGGCTAGGCAAGCCTGATCACATTGTGGCTGAGTAAGCTCTTGCAACCAATTGCTGTTGGTCTGATGCATGAATTCCATCCGTAACTAATCATAATCAAATAAGATGAGACCCAACTGCCTCATCCACTACACTCCAAGACCAAATCAGCGCCGTAGATGGGTAATAGAATCAAATCAGTGGTGAAAAAAGCGTCTCCCAACTTGAGCTGGACTCCCAAGCACTCACCGCTGCATGTGAGGGCATTGCCATTTCCAACAGTGACCCGCATGTGCGATGATGGATGGACAATGAAGTTCAGGTGAGTGCCGAGACGAGATTGGATGAAATTATACGTCGAGCCCCCATCCATGAGCACAGTTACAGCATGACCATTGATTGAGTTGGTCAGCTTCAACGCCGATGGGACAAGCTTACCCATGAGGGCATGAAAGGAAATACAAGGCCCATCTGTAACCCACTGGATGTTCAATGAGAGGTTTTAGAGTAATTTTAGAGTCACAGTTGAAGCATAGGCCCTTCTTTCTCCGAGCGGCCATTTCTGCGAGAGAGAGACGTTTAATCGGCAAGGGAGTCGAGCGAGCTCCTCATGTTGGTAGAGACGATAACAAAGGACAGTTGAAAATTGGGCGAGGAGAGGTGGCCCGAGCAACAAGGCATTTATTTTCTACCAGTTTCACCATCCCCATAGCATCGTGGAGGTTTCCCGGCTTCTGCAAGTAGAGTTCCCTCTAGATTTCGTCCTTGAGGCTGGAGAGAAAGCAATTCAACAAGCTGTGTTCACTCAATCTGATGACCCGAGTAGAGCGACACTCAAATTCGTGAAGGAATGCGGTGACCGTCATTGTTTGTTTTAGCTTAAAGAGACTGGTTTCATGATTCACAAATGAGGAAGGGCCGAAAAACAACTCGAGTTTCCAGACAAAATCCTCTCAATGGTAAAGCTGATTAGTGGAGTGCAACCATTGGAACCACTAGCGAGCAACTCTAGCCATGAAGAAGGCCGCGATGGTGACTCGCTAATCATCTGGGATTTGATGGAAGAGGATGTAGTGGTTGATTGAAAACAACCATCCCAAAACATCGTCGCTGGAGAAGAAGGGAACCTCGATCTTCGGTAATCAGACCGCTGGCATAGTTGGTAATGTGTAGAGAGATGGAGGAGTCAAAAATGAGGAGTGGTGAGCTAGGTTGGTTGGAAGTGATAGCAACAGAGGTTGGGAGGAAGACGAAGCTCAATCAAGCTATTGTAACTTCATCATCATCTCAGCCATCACTGTTTGTTGTGTAGCAAGGGAGCTTTGGAGAATTTCAAAGGAGTCAGAGTGAGTCTTCTGTATCGGCTCCAATGAATCGGAATGGTGCTGAATGATGATACAGAGTGAATCGATTTTGGTGAAGATGGAGTCATGACGAGCTAATTGATCGCAACGACAGCTGCTCATCGACAGCACGCGCCCCCGTCACCATACCTTCCATCATGGGGTCAATGAAAGCACCAAATGATGCAGGTAGGTAAATTCAAAGAATTTCACAGGAGGGAGACAAGGGAAAAGAGAAGGAGATAAGAGAAAAGGGAGAGAGAAGAAAGAAAGAATGATTTCAGGCCAAAAGATGTCATTCGGTTCATTCATCACACTATTAATAGAGAGTTATAACATAATTGTAACAACTTTCACAGCTGGCATTCTCACAAACATCTTGTGTGCCAAGGTGATTTGTAAAGTAATGATAACCTTATAGTACTAGTAGATTTTTCCTAATTACAAACATTCATTAATGTAATTCACTCTTCTAATTATTGCATCTAACTTCATTTCACTTCATTATGTAATCATCGTATTTAGCGTGCTTTTTTCTTTGAGTTTTGTAAGAGCTCGTCCTGATGGATATGCCCCCTTCCTTCGATGCTTCCCTTGCAACATGGACAATCAAAGTGAAGATAAGATAATAATGAAGAAAAAAAAGACAAGAAGATTTACATGAGAAACTCCAAAACTAGGAAAAATGGCAGATGAATGAGAAGAAAACTTTACTAGTAATTTGTCATATATTAAAAATAGGAGATAACATTAGCGACTACATTTTAACATTCTTGAGTGTCCACATGACTCCTCTCTTGGCATGACTTTTGCAATCTTTGTGGCTACATCTGACTAAAAAAATTCTAATCTAAATGTGGTTTAAACACTAGTCCTAACTAGCTGCCTCATAATCATAGTTTTAATTGGTCTCAAAACTTATTCTTAATCACATATAGTTAGTCAAGTAATAAAGTGGGAAGACCATTAATAAGATAGACAATCATGATAAAATATATGTCATGTAAGAATAAAAGTACTCGTTTCCTTAATACAAATTACATTTGTATTTTGCAATTCCATTTGATCTATTTTCTTTGTCACATCATTAAGTACATTGATCTTTTTTAATTGTATTTTCAAGTCGGATATTTTGATATTTGAAATACATCTCAAAAAGGCCATTTGCATCCACCATCATCTCAACTTATATATATATATATATATATATATATATATATTTACTTTACATAATAAAAGATCACACTTTCTCAAAGAAATTATCAATATAACTATGAAATACAATGTTTTTTTAGTAGTTTATAATTCATAGAGCCAATATTAGTATTTTAATCGAACTTCAAGTGGTAGGTTATTCAAAATTAAACTAGTTTAATTCGATTCTTCTGCCAAACACACAATATGGGTATGGAGACATTGTTTTGGAAAGATCGTTGGGTGAATGGTTGTGCCCCTATGTACCTTTGGCCTGAGGAATTCAGATGTTCTCCGGCCCCCAATGGCACGATTAGAGAATTGAGATCTCTTTTAGATCAGGCGCCCTTCTCTGATAATGTTGTTGCGTCTGCAGGGGCCATTGGAAAGCTTGGGGGACAGGAAATGGTGGAGGCTGACAGGAAATGGTAATTTCTCCATTAAATCCTTTTATAATTTCCTAAACGATGGTGGTCTGCGGTGCCCGATTGTGAGATTTTTCTGGCATAAGGGGTGTCCTAAAAAAATTTCTATCTTCAATTGGCTTGCTTGGCATAATAGGATTCTCTCGCTTGAGAACTTGGCCAATAGAAGATGTAATCTACTCCCTTCTGCTACCTGTGTGTTGTGCCATGCGGGGATAGAAAAGGTGGATCATCTGTTTCTACAGTGCTCGTTTGCTAAACAGGTGTGGAATTATTTCGTGAGGGTACTTCGTCTCCCGGATCCTCCTATTTCCTTGTCCTTGGCTTGGGGATCCTGGAGAACTGTTGTGAGACCGGCTTGCAGGGATGTGGGTGATCTTGTAGTAAAAGCTATTGTGTGGAATATCTGGTTGGCTAGGAATGATTGCATATTTAATGCCAATTGCTTGTCTGTGCATGCTATTATCATTAAAATTGACCAGATGTTGTTATCTTGGTTCTCTACAGTTGCTGAGGGTCCAAGAGAGAAGATGGAGGATTCCATTGTTGCCATCCGCCGGAGTCTGGATTTTTTAGGCCCGAGGGTGGAAGAGTCAGGAGGCATTGTTCCTTCTGAGGAGGTTCAGACTCAGATCACGGGCTGATTGTTGTTGTAGTTTCTGTTTTTGCCGCTTAGTGGTGGCCTATGTCGTGGTGTCTTTTTGGGTTGCCATCTCTCTGTGTTGTGCCACTTCTTGTGGCTTTTTTGTTGTTTCTTGTTTTGTTCCCCTATGTCGGTATGTGTGCCGATAGTGGGAGACCTGTAGTTCTGTTTCTTAGTTCTGTTTCATTTAATTGAAGTGGTTTATCCACCTTTTCAAAAAAAAAAAACAATATGGGTATTGGGATTATGTCACTAATTATTTTACAATGTGTAACAAATTAAAATAATTTTTTATATATTAATATGAAATGTTATAATATTGACATATACTTTACATTAATTATAAACATAAAATTTTATTTGAAACTTTTTATATTAGTCCCTATTAAAATTAAAACTGGGTCAGTTCTAAATAAATTATTTTTCTTCAAAAATATATATATATATATATATATATATATATATATATTTATATTTATATTTGAGAAATATAGATAAATCACAAATTGAACCCTCGACTTTGATCGGAGAAAAGGAATGAGATGCAAACACTTTAAAAATAAATTCAAATCTAAATTCTAAAAGTACCCTTTTAATTTGGCTCAACCAAATAACATAATATAATTTTTATAGAAGAGGAATGTTTGAAAATCAAATTTCTTCTAAACTATGTTACACCCTAACTAGAAATAGTTGTTTATCTATATTAGAGGCCCCTTGTCAATACCCTACCATGCCAAATTTATGTTAAAAATAAAGACATCTTCAACTGCACTTTTCTCACCCCTTAGATAAAGCCGAAAACTCTCTACGAAAATTATCGTAGATAAAGCATAACGGAACAAAAAAAATTCACTATTCTCAACAAATTTTTCGTAACTAAATTTCGTAGAGAAATAAGGACACCATTGCCTATAATTTTATTCGTAGCCAATAATCTTTTCCCTCTACGATTTTTAATTTAGCCACGAATATTGTTTACATTTCTCTATGAAAATAACGTAGAGAAAGATTCTAAGTTCCGGCTACGAAAATAGGAAATCGTAGGTAAATACTTTTACCTACGGGCCGTTCTCTACGTTTTGTTCTACAATTTTTTTTTGTAGGTAATAATATTTACCTACGATTGTGATATATTTCCCTATGAATGGTTACCGTAGACATTAGTCAAATTTGTTGTAGTGTGTTTAATTAATCCCAATGCATAGTATGTATTTTCCCCCTTTTTGCAAATTCCAGTTCATCTTTGCTTTTGCATCTTTCAATCTGTTTGATAAGGTTGTTGAACAAAGCATGTTCATTATATATATAAGTCAGTGTATTGATATTTCCAAGGACCATTTGTTCCTTAGGAGACATGCATCTTCTTTAGACAGAAAAATCATGGTACCATCAATTTTAAAAAGTATTTGTTTTGAGTTTCCCTTCATTTGAAGGTGAGATGATTTGATTTGTCCCAACAACATAAACAAAAATAAGAGTGCAAGGTTCATGCACAGGATATGATGGTTGGTTTCAGTTGGTGTGTTGACCAATGTGGAAGTTGCCCACTACATAAGCAAAGGAGGAAAAAAGCTGTTGAGAGGGAAAGAAAACAATAGAGGACAGAAGAGAAATAAACTAACAAAATAAATTTTTTGTCACCTCAAGTTTTTCTTCAAGATGCACCAATATAACAATTATATAAATAAATATATTTTTAAATATTAATTTATTTTGTTAATAATTATAGGTAGAGCTAGCTAATCGACCAAATGAACTTGTCCTTCTATCCCGAGTCAACAAGTATAAACTAAAATCACCTGTAAATTTATATGTATACAATTGATTTATAAATGTTAGGAAAGCTGTTATATTTTAAAATATGTTTATTTATATAAATTTTATATTTATGCACTAAAATCATAGTTGAGAGATTTAGTTTGAAATTATTTGAATATGGGAGGAGAAAGATAGTTTTTTTTAAAAATAATTTAACTATTTAATATAATAACCCATAAGTAACCAACAGTGGTGTGTACATAAGCAATAACATCAATTTTTCTATGGTGGCACATGATAGACAAGACTTTATGGTGTGTATGTGTAATTTTATATTTGTCCAAGGGTAAATATGTAAACATACATTTTTCCAAATTTAAGACCCCACCACATTGGAAACTGTGGGCAAGCGTATGAAATATAAATAAAAAATAAAAAATAAAAAATGAAAACTCACAGCCACAAGAAAGTTTGACATTAATAATTAAACGAATGAAGTCATCATCCTTGAAGCATCCAATTCATTAAATTATAGTCATCAATTGAATATGTTTACTCCTTTTTATATTTAATAGAATGCAGCCTTTACTAAATTTGATTAATTTACGGACTCTATTTCAACTCATAATAAAATTTACATGAGAGTACCACCAAGTTTATAATCGATAATAATAAACACATTGGAATATGAAACAAAGCCATTTTTATATTAAAAAAAACTATTGCAATTTACTAGTAATAATAATACATTACTAATAATAAATTGGGTCCTTGATTGAATAATTAAGTAGGAAAAGGACTAGTGACCAGCTTGATTCTTTCACAAATGGGACACTCTTCAATCCCATTCACAGATGACTCCTTGTTTGTTTTCATCTCTTTTTTTTCTTTTCTTTAAGCTCATATAACCTTATCCTTTTGTATTGATTGGCATTCATAACATCCTCTTGCAAAGTCCTAAGAAGCTCCAACTTCTCTTCCAATTCATGTCAATCTACATTTCTCTGCATTTAATAATATCTTTCTTTGTGAGTTGTTATATCAACTTTTGTTTCTAGTTATCACCATATAATGCTTGAGAAATTAAACATAATAAAGACATTATTTTCAAGATCAATATAATAATAAGTGCTAAATTTAAGAGAAAGAAAAAGAAGAAAACAGTTACGAGTGGGAGAAGGTGGATTTATTAATTTCTTCATCTACTTGATTAAGTGACCACTCACATATATTTATGACAAATAATTCAATATTTAATGGTGATCAAAACAAATCCATAATTTAATGGTCCTAAAATTTTCTTCCATTAGGATTATAGACTTGAAATTTTCTCACATTTTAATCATCAAATTTAGCATAAATAAGAATAACTTATAGAAAATTGATATTAGTGGGCAAATATTGAAGGCACTTCATACATATAGGCAACAAATAGGATCATCCCATTTCATTTTTATGTTTATAACTAGATAAAATTAATTACCTCTAATCTAAATTTAATAATAATAAAACATATCATCTCCATAAAGAACTACACATATAAAAACAATAAAAAAAAACACTCCCCTCACTGCATTTAATATAAAATTAATCCTATTCATTCAAGAAAAACCCAAACTAATTAACACTACTTCATACTGTATAATTCAAATTTTTTTTCTTTAAAAAATATAGAGAAGCCAAACTGCAATTGTTCAGCAGAGGAGAAAAAAAAAACATATGTATATATATAAGCAATATTATCATGAAAGAAATGATCGATAATGAAGAAAAAATAAACAAATGATATTTAATTACCATGATGATGATGTTGCAAATTAAGATCAGACATCCACAGTGCAAGAAGTAGGTTGGCGAAAGCGGAAAGAATACTTAAGACCATCAAAGGTGAAGAAGGCAGGGCAACGAACAGTAATATGGTATTGGCCAGACATCCAACTGCCAACCCTCCACCTCAACTTCCCATCAACCTGTACATACAAAAGCAAGAACCCTGCATTCTCATCCTGCTCCAAAGCAACCGTTAAAAATGGAGCCAAAGGAACGTCAGTCCCATACAAATAAGGAGACCAAATGGAGACATCATGGTGGCCTTGATAGCCATTAGGAAGGGCAGTGGCAAGGGTTATTTGCTGCCCTTTGTAAGTGATGAAGGTGTCAAGACGGTCATAATAAATGCCGATGCGATCATTAGGGTTGTGAGAATAGAGGGTGACTTGGAGAGTGGTGGTTAAGAAGTTGGTGTTGGAGGAGAAGTTGAGTTGGATGATGGAGGAGTCTTGGAGGGCAAAGCCAGGGCGGGAAGGACGGAGAACGAGCCAGACGATGAGGATGGCGAGGAGGATGAGGATGATGAAGAAGATGATGGTGAAGACGATGCGGCGGTAGAGTTTCCGGTGCTTGTGGTGGCCGTGGTGGCCGCAGCTCTTCTCTGACATGGGTGAAGGTTGAAGAAGAGAAAGTATCAAGAGTTTTTAGTGTGCAGTTGGAGGAGTGGGATGAAGGTGGGAGATGTTATTATAGAATGGTATGGATGGTTGAGGGGTGTGGTGCTTCGCGGTGGAGAATAAAAGTAGTTCTTGTTAACGTGGTAAAGATTAATTATATATATATATATATATATATAGGTGGCCAAAGGGTTGATAACTCGGCTGCTTTGGTCTCGCTATCAAAGGTATTAATATGAAAATTTATGAAAATTTAAGAGCCATATATTTAAATTTTACTAAATACAATAATAGATGTAGGGTTATAGTTTAAACCCTGTGTCACCGAATGAGGATGCATAATTAATTCCAAACCCTTATGCAAGCCCTTAACTATCTTATACTTATTAAATTTATCAAAATAAAATAATGTTTAACACCTTACTATTTTCACATTATAAAAAATCTATTATTTTCTAATGAAAGACTAGGAGAGATTGAGGGATAAATTTATTTTCATAATATTAATTGGTTGGAGTGAGTGACTTATTTATTTTATTAAAAAAATTAATTATTTATTATCAGTTGTCTAATATGGTGATAGAACCAGTAACGACAGAGAAAGATATAAATACCTTTTAAAAAATTATGAAGTTATGCATGTGTATATATGTATGGTTTTTAGGGAGATTAGATAAGGAAGAGAGCAAAAATAAATTAAAAAATTATATATATATTTGTGAGATTTAATGAGAAATTAAATTCAGGGGATTAAATGATTGGATCTTCATGAAAATTGAAAGATAATAATGAGTCATATAGTTTGGTGACAAAAAGGTGATTCTTTTTTTTTTTTTTTAATGTTATGATTCAACCACTCTATATGTATACATAAATTACATATGAGTACAACGTTTCTTTCAATTTAGGTGGTGACTAAGTGAGGTTGGATGATAGAGTGGGGACTTTTGAATTTATTAAAAACATTAAAAGCATATGTAAATGGTTTTGGGTTTATACATACATACATGCATAACTTTTTTTTGTATTTTAATAACAGTTTGTGTAATAAATTTATATTAAATATATTGTTTATGCACTTATTTTATTGCGAACTAACTAATTTATGAAGAATTTACATTTTATTTATTTGGTTAAGCCAAACCCCAAATAATGCTTAGTGGGGACAGAACTATATATGAAATTTCAAATAAATTTGAAAAATTAAAAATTATCTTCAAAATTGTTTCTCCATATATCTCCAAAGAAATAAATAAATAACTAGAGAGAGAAATTTATTTATAAAAAAAAAAAATCATGGAATAAGAGACAATGAGGTAATAGATGATGAAGGTGTGATGGAAGGAAGCTCTTAAAGAAAAGTTGAAATGGTCATATTGTGCTTTTAGAAAGCAAAGTCTCTTTCTAGACTTCAATAATAGATATATATATCTATACACACAAATATATATATATATATATATATATATATATATATATATATATATATATATATATATATATATATATATATATATATATATTAATATGTGGATGCACTACCTAACTTCTTTTTCTTGTTGATAATGATATGTTATTCCACCATCCTCCTCTTCCAATTCCTCATTATTATATCAACCACTAAAGTTGAGGTTGTTAGCCCCTTGGTCCTCTACTAAACTTCACTAAACTATTTATTACCCACACTTATACAATTATGTGTTTAGTTGAAGTTGGAGAGTTAGTTGCACAAAGTGTTGTGATTCTTGTAAAGTTTGAATTTTGCTTGAAAATAAAAATTTAGATTTAAAAAAAATAGATAAACCACTTTAAACATATTTGAAAAAAAAAAATATTATAAATGTAGATATAAAAATAATAATATGCACTAAAAATGTATAAAGGAATTAAGTACACTTAGAAATAAATAATGAAAAACCGCTAGTGATTATTAAGTTACTTTACAATGATGACATAGTTTTGAAAACATCATAATTTAAAGAAATTATTTATTTATAATCGCTCTATTAAACTGGAACATTAAAGATCACTTTTAAAATTCTTATAATAATATATATAATTCTTTGTTTACATCAAAAAGGAGAATTTTTGCTTTTGTTCATGTGTTTATAGCACATAGACTTAACAATTATTTCCCTAATGACACAAAAAGAAATTAAAATTAAATATTTGTTAGAAGAAAAGTGGGCAATAAAACATATTTTTATATTAACTATTGTTAATATAGATATCAATCAAGTTCAACATGTAAAATATCTACTTGCTAGTAAAATACGATAACCAACAATTTATTAGGGATGTTGTTTTAACTTAAAACATCAAGCTATTGTTATTAATATGATGATTTTTATCAAAGTTTTTTTAATTTATTATTAAGCTCAAAAACTTGTTTCTACAACAATTAATGTTTTTAAATATATATATATATATATATATAATTGTCAATCCACTAAAAGACTATTTAAATTTAGGATTGACAGAAGTGCCACAGGTGGATGACATTCCTCTCATGATTATCTCCTGAAAACCAAGTATGTATGTCACTTTTATTTTTATTTTTAATATATATCCACCCTTTCATGCGCAAACTAAAACCCTTAAAAATAATCTGCAAGTGAAAGTGAAGATAAATCTGCAGGCATGCGACAACCAAAAGCAAGATTTAAAATGATGGATGCTGTACTATAAAATAATAAAAACTAACGCTATTTGATAGTGATCAACCTTTAATATTGTCCAAACAAACAAACCCTAAATATTTTCTAACTTTTAATTCATATAAATATTACAACCTTTCAACAACACTCTTAATGTCACCATCTCAATTACATTTATGAAATCAGTATAATGCTTTTAATTATGTGTTACGAAAATTGATAGCAAACAATGTGACATATTTGCTTGTAATGAGTATTATCAAATAATAATACTATCAAAAAGAGACAAATTAGAAGAATGAAAACAAAATTTACATCAAATTTTTTTTTAAAAAAATTTGAACATGTGCATTAAAATTTTCATGTCACTCAAAAACCTCAAAAATATGTTTCCTTTTTTTTTGTAATAAATAAACTTAAAAGATAAAGACATGACAAGGAGATGATAAGATTATCCCTGTTTTTAAGAATTTCATATTAACTAAAAACAAGCATGAATATTCAAAGAAAAAGAAAAAGGGCAAGTTGATAAGCCTGCTGGGCATTCAATCAAGCAAAGGATATCCCTGAACCTCAATGTAAAAGAAAACTGAAAAAGAAAAGGAGATGATTTCACAAACAGAGAATTTCAAAGGACTAATTCTTAATTTTCCCTCCTTAAAAAGTCTTACGAGGTATCTTTATAAGCACAATTTTGAACATTAATGAAAAAGGAACAACATAAAAAAGCTTAAAAGGAAAAGAGAGATGGCTTCACAAATGAGGGATTCTATGAAAAAATGAAAAAAAGAGAAAAGCATAACAGAGATGGTGATAGAAAAGAACAAAGAATAAACCAAACTAAAAAAAATTGGTGATACAACCAAATTGTTCTATTGCATTCTTTTCTTTCATAATTGAAAGAAGAGAAAAGGAGAGACAAAAGGAAAAAAGAGATAAGACCCTGGTATAAAGTGTCAAAGAATATACAATCAACAGATAATGTCAAGAGAATGCATTTCATGGCCTTGTAATTACTCATTTAGACATACATTGAAGAAGCATTCTTGCAAGAAAAAGAAAAGATCAAAATGAGCAATTTGAGAACAGAATGATATATTCTAATGATGATGAGAAAAAAAAAAAACATGAATAAATTTTAATATTAGAGAATTGCAGAAACAGTAAGTACAAATAAACTGAAAAGAAATGATATAATTAGAACAAATGAATTAGAGATTAGTTTCTGTTTTCTTGATTCTGTATCCTAATTGTCAATTGATACTATCCAAAACAGAGTAAGATATTTTCCAACAAAATAATGACCCATAACAAAAGCAATGAAAGGGATTGAGCAAGGCTGATAATTTTCATAATAATACTGTCAAAAGATAATATAAAGAGATGTCTGGTGGCTCATCACATCCCAGACTCAAAACCAATACTAGAGGAGGATACGTCACCATAACAAATAGTCGGTTGAGTCATCCTGTCAATTTATTTAGGCACCCGTCATATCATTTAAAGAATCATCCAAGCAACCAAAAAAATCTAGGGTCCCTTGATACCTCAAGAACTTAATATTTACAAAGCAAAGCATATCCCATAAGAGCTAAGCTCTTCAAAGGAATCATCATTTCTAAGGAGAAAATCACAACATACTAAAATTTCATTATTTGTTTCCCATTTTTTTATAATTTAGGATGCAAAAATTGCAACTAATGAAGCAAAAGACATTAGCATCTCAAATGGGTTATAAATCCAGATGCTGTAATATAAATGAAAATATTCAAAATACTCCTGGGCCAGTAAATTTATAAAGCAGTCTTAAGTCATGCTAACTCCCTCAACATTTTCTGCTTTTATTTCTCATTCTTCCACATTTCAAAACAAAAATTGCTTCAGTCATTGGATATATGGTGAGCTTAACAATGTTACGGAAGATGCATTGAACCTGACTCATCAATAAAGCTTGAGATGGGAATTCTTCACCCAATATATTGATTTTCAAATATACATTCATGAATAACAATTAATGTTTTCAAAGTATATATAGAAACATAACTATTAACAATTTCTTGAAACTAATAATACATAAATTCATTAGACTTCTGTCAAAATAACACTATATGTTGTTATGTAATCATTCGTTTGAATAAGAGAAAGAGCAATGAACACCAAAAACTTACATAATAAGGGTTTTTTTTTTCTTTAGTTTTCTGTCATATAAGACCCTCAAGTAACAGGTAAAGCAAATAAATTGCAATTACAAGTTCCTATTAATTAGAATATAGTAAAAAGTCTCCTGCTCGGATAAAAAAGAAAGAAGGTTTATACCGACTTCACCTCTTAGTTTGAATTAGGATAAAGAAAAACATGAGGAGAAAAACTTAATGCAACATACTCAAAGGAGATAACTACAAGCTTTGCTAAAACATTTAATTTGAGCCAGAAAATTCAATGTGCATGCAAAAATTCAAAAACAATCAAGCTGAGCCAACAAAACTCAACATATAAGAGATCCCTTAATGTGAGCAATCGAACCAGAATTAAAACATTTCTAACAACAAAATTAAGAAAGATGCAAAGGGTCAATATAACAGTGGCAGAGGGTGCAAGATCATCATTATATTATTATGGTTAACATCCAATATGCTGGGTTACGCTGTTTCAACAAAACAGTTTCAGACTTGATGAATATGCCATGGAAAGCCTGAAAATTCAGGCCTGTATTTAGCACCAAGAAGATGGACATGTTTTCTGTAAAATAGTCTGGACTCTAGCCCTGGAGAAATTTGGTCCATGACTGATCAAGGCCAACTGTTAACAGCATTGTGTCATGCAATGATTGGCCAATCTAAGAAAACCATAAACATCCAAAGTGATCTTGAAGATTAAAAGAACATACAATCAGTACTAAAAGTTTCTCTGCAAGTTGCAAGCAGTTTGTCACTGGGTTGCTCCCCTCTCCCCAAACTAGTATTGACTCTCTCAAATTTAACTCATAACAGCATAATCCATGCAAAGCCAACTGTTAACAGCAATGTGTCATGCAATGATGGCCCAATCTAAGAAACCCACGAACATCCAAAGTGATCTAGGAGATTAAAAGAACATACAATCAGTACTAAAAATTTCTCTGCAAGTTGCAAGCAGTTTGTTACTGGGTTGCTCCCCTCTCCCCAAAGTAGTATTGATTCTCTCAAATGCAACTCATAAAAGCATAATCCATGCAAGGCCAACTGTTAACAGCAACGTGTCACGCAATGATGGCCCAATATAATAAAACCACGAACATCCAAAGTGGTCTTGGAGATTAAAAGAACATACAATCAGCACTAAAAATATCTCTGCAAGTTCCAAGTAGCTTGTTACTGGGTTGCTCCCCTCTCCCCATAGTTGCAGACAAATGACATAATTATGTCATTAAAAAAAAAGCATATTAAAAAATTAATTAGTTCTAGTTCTGCTTATGTTCTCACATCACACAGGTGCCTTTGAACATATCAACAACAAAAAGTTCAGCATAGCTTCCAATTACTTTACAAAGTAACTAGTAAATCTGTGTAAAATTACAACCCACATTTTAGAAAGAAAGCACAACAATCAGATTCATTACAAGCAAACATAGCATGTTGACCATGATTTTTATAAATTTAATCGAGTATACCACTTGTGTCTAAAAGAATAAGCTAACCTGACAAGAAAGGGGCCAGGCATGAAAAATTGTATAAAACTAGACAAGGAGTGGTACTCTCCTCTCCCTAGCTTATTTATATGCTGTGGTCTACACATTCAATCAGAAGACAAGGAGCATTATCCTCCTCATTAAGCTTTTTCTAATTGCATCACTACTAACTTTCAGGCCAAGATGATCCATCCAAGGAAAAAAAAACCTGTATTACGCATTGCCTAAGATTAAGCCAAATTACTCTGAACAATGCAATTCACTTCAGGGTGAAATCTTTTCTGAGCACTTTCATAAACAGAAGAAGATAGCACTTACCAGTAGGACAACATTATACTAGTATTTATCCAAGATAGAACAGTTTAAAATTCTATTCTATCAAAGCACATATTCTTGAACAGCTTACTTTTTTAGAAGTCGTTGAAGCACTTGCACATAATACTTACACAAGCAAAGAGGAGATATCAGCTAATCAGAAGGCAATGTCTTCACCACTTTCTAATGATAGAAGAAAATCTAACTTGTAAACTCCAAAGGATATATACAAACACAGAATAAACTGAAAGAGATGTAGTCCATGCTTCACGTTGTTTGCACTTCCCAAACAAGAGAAACACAGTAGAACAAGGACAAAAAAAATAAATATTAAACCATAATGCTGCTTACAACAGGTAGTTAATCCAAGGTGACACTGTGACATCCGCACCCCATGAATATGGCATCAGGCATTCAAAAACACATTATTTCTGGTACAAGGGCATAGTCAACCAAGATTCAGCAAAATACTTTAAATTGCTTCGCACAAGCACAAAATTCAACAATCAAATTTGTGGAACGCCAAAAACAGAAGATATCCTAGATTTTCCCTCAACCACACAACCATTCCCTGAATACCCCCCCTAACCTTTGAATATCAGCAAGAAGTTAAACTGGAACAGAGATAAGCATTTCCACAGTAATATAATTTCTTATGGGATACATTAATTAGGAAAAAAACAGAAACTTGAAAGGAATCCATTCAAAAAAGAGAACCAAACACAATCAACAACAAGACCATTATGAACATTAGGAAGCTTATAAACAAACAATACTCACAATCTCACCAAGCAAGGTTTGGCAGTCCCATCAAGCAACCCACCATTTGCAGTAGCATTTGCAAACTTGATCCTCACATCATCGCAGAAGACCCTCAAAACATTCGTTCTCGTCCACCAGAACCCTGAGCTATACCTCACCAACGACAAAACCCTAACTTGGAACCCCACCGTCCCCATAGTACGCCTTTCGCTCTCGATTCTCTGGCCAACATCCTCCCCGACAAACTCCCCCATGGCCACCAACCTCGCTTTAATCTCCGTCACATTCCCCTTCTTCTGATCCATCGGCGGAAGCGCAACATCAGAAATAGTATAAAAATCATACAAAGCCTCCGCCCGGAAATCGTAGTAATGGATGGTCATCTTGTGGTTAGGGTTTTGAACAGAGATGGAGACGGAGAGATCAGACGAGAGCTGGGAGGAGGAGAGATTGAAGGAGGATAGAGATGCCGAGGAGATGGAGAAGATGGGAAGGCGAGGTCGGAGAACAAGCCAAGTGATGAAGATGGCGACTCCGGTGGCGACGATCGTAGCCGCGATGATGATGAGGAAGCGGCGGAGAAGGGTGGTGCTCGAGTGCTGAGCATGTGCCGGTGCCGAGTAGTATCCCGGATACGGCTCCCCGTAGTATCCCGGGTACGCCGTCGGAGCGCCGTAGGCCGGCGGTGGCGGTGGTGGCGGCCGAGCTGCCGGGTTTGCAATGCCGGAGGGTTTGGGATCGCTTGCCATCGAAGAAGAAAACGAGAGTTCAAGAAGGAAAGAGAAGGTGGTTTGTTTTAAGGCGGTAATCCAGTGTTCGGTGTAGGTTAAGATAACGTAAACTTCTACGTGGCGAGATGTTATTGGGTGAAGAATAAATTAAGGAGTTAGTTATCAAACTTATCGTGTTCCTGCGAAGTGAGTGGAAAGATTGCAGTTGAGAACAAATGGGATGGACATGGATGAAGGTTTTCTATAAATGGCATCCATGTAATTTAGAATAATTAATTTTTTAAATCAACATTATTATTTTAATTAATGTTAATTAAAGTATTCTGTATTTTTATGAGGTTGTTGTTTGCGATTTTTTTTTTAATTAAAGAACAAATTGAGCCATTTTTATTCATCCAAATTTATTTTATGTTGCTCTAAACAACTTCTGTTTGGAAAAATAGTATGCATGCCAAAATAATAATAATAATACTAATAATAAAATCTACAACTACGTAAAGTTATAAGCACAAACAAAATTTATTTTCACAACATACAAACTGATAAAGTTATTTTTAACATTTTTAATATATATATATATATATATATATATGCAAGAATTGCTCTATAATATCCACATTGATTTTATTTTTTTTAAAATCCAATTAGAGCTATTAGTGAAGTTTATGGATACAGATCAAGAATTAGTCATTCAGTCCATACACTTTTATCTAACAATAGAGAACCAAAGGTTTTAGGCTACAAATTCATACACACATTAAGAACACGTCATCAAGGGCAGTTCAAGACTTATAAAGACCTAAAGCTCCGGCATAACACGGGGCCCTAATTAGTTAATAAGAAAAAAAAAAATTAAATAAACCACAATGTAAAAAACAACCAACATAAAAATAATAGACATTAAAAAAAAAGCTATTATAGAATAAATCTAGTTTAAAAAGAAAAGCCTTCTTTTACATATATCTTCCACCTATATCATTCAATTAGGTAGATCAAAACTTTTGGGATTTATACTACCAAATTAAGCAAATTTATCCGTCATTAAATTCTGTTGTCAGGGAAAGAGCTTCGGCATGATGTTGGACCAAGTCTTTAGAAGTTATTCAGTTGACTTGATATCATCTTTGTATCTCCAAAGCATATCTATTTCTTCATGTTGGAAAAGATCAGTGAGGCTCAAGTAATCTGACAAAATACAAGTTGATCAAAGTCTTCTTTGGGAACACAGCTTGAGCTTCGTAGCAATTGTAAAAGTTTCATTTTAGCTTGTATGCTTGAAAAAAAAGATCCACAACTAATGCAGCGATGAGTATCACAAACAAGAACTCAATAGCAATTAGTAAAGATAAAAAACAAAAAACGGTTGAAAATAATTAGAATCTTGATTTATAATAGAAATTAGAAAATATGACTATTACACCTACATGAATTAAGAACTTAATTTATTAGTTTTTATTTTAAAAATCTAGTTGAGGAAAGATTTGAAATAGGTGCAATATTAAATAAAAAGTTTAAATATTAACTAATTATACAATAAATATTTATTATGATTACAAAATTAAGATTTTAAAACTTTTAAAAATTTAAAGTTAATAATGAGGCTGTAAATTAAATTTATAAATTATTATGGACCCGGTATATAGTTATTATTATAATCATAGTGATAAAATCTTAAAAACTATATTGGTTTAAAATTAGATGAGGCCTACAATTTATGGGGGCCTAAAGCGGTTGTTTGATTGGCTTTACCCTTGAGCCGCCCCTGCACGTCATCACCATATGAATCCGATGGGACATAAACTCGGAATACTGAAAAGTTTTATACCACATCTTTCACAATAGGATCACTATTACTGGACTGGAACCCTTTTACTACTCTAAAATATACGTTGGACATTCTTTAACACATAAGAGTTGATATTTCAATTGTTAAATCAAATTTTAAAGATTCAAACTAGTGATTTATCTGTATCAATCACCAATATCTCTTAATATATCACTACAACAAAAAACGTTATTTGTGACACATTTTTCAAACACAAAAAATTCAAAATGTGTCGCAGAATACAATTTGCAACATAATTTGCCACAATAAAATGTGTCGCGTTTCAAATGTCGCAATTTTTTTTGGCACTTTTAAAAAATGTGTCATAAAATTTGAGACACAACAAAAATATTGCAAATCTCTTCGCAATTCATGGGTCTAATACAATATTTGTAATTCAATTTACAATGATATGTCGCATTATTTTTGACACATTTTTTTATCTCAAATTGTGTTGCACCTGTGTAAGACTTTTTGCAACATTCCTTCCGACACATTTTGATTGTCACAAAACTTTTTATAGGTCACAAATTGTGTTGGAAGTGTGTGAAACTTTTTGCAACAAATCTTGCGACACATTTCGATCATCCCAAATTGTGTCCCAAATTATGTTGCAACTTTATAAGACATTTTGTGACACATTTTTATTGTCACAAATTATGTCATAAATCAATTATTCATAACAAACAAAATTGCGACACGATTTGCAATTATTTACAATAATTTTTTAAACATTTTTTACAAACCTGAAGCCTAATTTTACAATCCTAAACAATAACTTTTATAATATTTTGCAAAATAAAAATTCCGATCTATAAGTACTAGTATCCACAACAACGATCCAATACAAAATATAATAGACCAAATATCAATACAATAAACCAATACAAAATGTAATTATCCAAACATCTTATAGGACAATCCAATACAAAATATAATAGTCTAAACATTTAATATAACAATAGAAAGTTATAAAAGTAACTAATATAATAATCCAAAACATCATATCATTACACCATAAAAGGGTCTTTCTTTGCGTTTAATTTGCGATCTTTAGTGGCGTTTTTAATAAAAGCCGCTATATTTTTAAGTTAAAATTTAAAAAATGATGAGGTAGCGGCGTTTTTAGATAAAACGCCGCTAAGGGCCCATTTGGTAGTTTGCAGATAAAGTAATTACATGTAAAGCTTTTGCAGGGAAAGATTTTGCATGCAATTACTCTCCCTGCAAAATAACATTACAATATTTGGTGTATGCAATGAAAATTGTAATTAAATTGCATGCAAACTTAATTTCTCCATTTGGTATGAAAGCATTTGCTATGTAAAGTTATGTTTATTCTCAATATTACCCTTAGTTATTTTAGTTATAAAAAATGGATTTCTAATAAACTCTAATGACATACTAACTTAATCCATATAATAATCAACCTTTTCTTCGTAAAGTATTTTTATATTTTTTTAAATATAGTTTTTATATTTTTTTAATACACTAAAAATAATATATAGCTTTAAATCACCATGCGTTCCTCAACTTTTGTCCATTATACAATTTTGTTTATTTTAATATTGTCATGATTAATATTATCCAACAATGCGTTAGAGTTTTTTTTTTTTAAAAAAAAAGAAACAAGGAAGAATTTTTATTTGATAAGAGGGTAATATAGTAATTTAACAATAATAAAAAATTTTCACCCAACCTTGTAATCACTTTCACACCACCCCCCATGTGAATCACTTTCTATGGTCAAAGGGAAAGTGATTGCAAAGAGACCAACTATTTTTAAGTAACCAAACGAGTGAAAGTGATTTACTCCCGTTACTTTGCTGGAAAGCTGTTACTTTCACTCATATCAAACGGGTCCTAAATTACAAATTTTTTAATTTAAAATTTATAGAATTATAACCTTTACCGGCATTTCTTCAGATAAACGCAGCTAAATTATAGTATTTTTTAATTTTAAATTTATATAACTAAATATAGTGCCGTTTGAACAAATAAACACCATGAAATTATAGATTTTTTTTTAAATTTAAAATTTATACAATTAAATTTAGTGGTGTGTGGTCACAAAATTATAAATTTAGCGGTGTTTTCATACAAAACCACCGCAAATTTTGAAAATTCAAATTTAGCGCCATGTATTTTGAAAAATTTAAATTTGGCGCCATTTATTACAAATTTTAAATTTGGCGACTTTTTTTTTCCTAAAAAAGCCTCCAAATGGTTAGATTTTTTATTTTCTATAAATACTCTCTTCAATTGTAAATAGGTGGATGAAAAATTAACAAGAGGAAGAGGGCAGAAGAAAAAGAAGGGAAAAGAAGAAGAAAAGGAGAAAGTAAGATGATGATGGTGATGATGAAGGTAGAAGAAGAAGTAGAAGAAAAAAAGAAAATAATTAAAAAAATAAAAAAACTAAAAAGAGAGAGAGAAAAATTAATAACAATAAAAATTGGAGTTAATTTATTTTTTAAAAGAAATCCGATTAAATTAGTGATATTTTTTTATAATTAATATTTTTTAAACATCGGCGCTAAAGGTCATAAAAGCGCACCTAAAATAGCGGCATTTTTAGATAAACACCGCTAAATTAATTGTTAAATTAATTATTTTTTAAAAATATAAAGCACTATTAAACGCCGCTAATTACTGGAACATTGCCGAAACCATCTTCATTGGTGTTTTCCCCGTCATTTTTTGATAACGCCATTCTAATATTTAGGGGCGTTTTAAAATTCCACTGAATATTTAAATAAAATGCCGCTAAAGGCCTATTTTGGTGCAGTGTATTCATTTTTTTGCAATTTCAACGACACTGAAAAGTAATTCTTTCTCTCTTCTTTCCTAACTGGTGGAATAGCGAGCAATCCGAAACCTTCTGGGGACTTTTCCTTCCCGCGTTTAGAAGCCGTGCAAGTAGGTGTGGACGAAGCCGAAGCGAGAATGTCTGCTTGAGTAACGCAAACATTGGTGAGAATCCAATGCCCCAAAAACCTAAGGGTTTCTCAGCATGGTTCGTCCACGGAGGGTGAGTTAGGGCCTACACCTTTTATCTTGCTATTGGGATGAACGCTGAGGCTGTTCAACATTATCTGAAGTGTGAGGGGCATGAGAAGCAGACTCCCCAGCCCTGCAATGCCATGAGAGCTTCTTCTAATTAATTCTATGCCAAAGAGACTTTTTAATCTGGATCACTTTTATACTCTTCTTCATATCTCAAAGCAACACCATATGACAATCATAGTTAAACCTGTGGGTTGAAAATAAAAATAAATTAATAAAAAAGATATAATTAATATTATAAAGAGGATTTAAGGAAGAGATTTTCTGGAACAATCATTAACGGAAATGATCTCCAAGTTATACAAAGTGGAAATTAAGAGATGGCAGAACATAGAGATAAACAAGTGTGAATATTCCTAGTCACCTCAAAGTGCAATAAAAGCAGATGATTGAATGGAAATTTAATTATTTTAGCCACCTTCTAAAGTTTAGCATGCCATGAGAAGCTAACACATATTTTCCAAGAGTTTGCATGCAAGGTATAAATCTCATTCTCAAACATGCTAATGTTCACTGAGAAATCAGAACATGAAAGGAAATGCAATAAATTTAGCTACTCTAAAGTTTATATCTATCAAAATTCTATAGCTAATGTGGTACAAGAGAATAAATGCATGGCATAAATCATTCTAACACATCCTAGATTCAACATGGCACACAACACAAGCGAAATCGGCTAACACATCCTAGATTCAACATGGCACACAACACAACACAAGAACTTATCCTAAAGAATTCAGTATTCAGAACCAACTTCAGCGTACTCTATTTGATGACAATATCTAATGTTCACTGTGAAAGCAGAACATGGACGGAAATTTCATGAATTCAATTCTACCTAAATTCTATAACTAATGCCGAAGACATTGACAACAAGAAAACACATGCATGGTATTAATCCTCATTTCAGCAAAGCACAATAGGTTACCATCAATCGTGAACAAGAATAAAATTAAAACTTCATTCATACAATGGCAAGGATTCATCTTTGATCAAAATTAAAACTTCTCCTTTTTCATTCATAGCGTGGCAAGGATACATCTTTGATCAAAATCAAAATTTCTCCTTTTCTTCTTCTTCTTCTTCTTCTTCTTCTTCTTCTTCTTCATGCTCCTATTGCATTGGTTGTTTAGAATTTCTCTTAGCCAAAAGCTCCAAGTCCCTCTTCAACATCTCCACAAACCTTTCCTTTATCTCCAACAAAGGATCCCTATACACAAGCTTTCCAATGAAAGAATATATATATATCTATATATCTATATATAACATCACACTTATGAAGATTAAATATATATATATATATATATATATCTATATATATCTATATATAACATCACACTTATGAAGATTAATGTCATTTGCTCATGCACAATGGAAGATAATAAAAATAACTTGAATAACAAAGATCAAATGCAAGAAAGAGCCTTCTTTCATAATGTTAAACTAGGTGTCAATTCTGCCAACCAAACTGCATATTGGCAAACATAAATGAGCAAGAGTGTGTATATTTATATATATATTGAATGTTTTTAGTCTATTAAAGAAGGATGATCATATAAGACCAAGTGGAAAATCGGTTTATATGGCCTTGATTATTCTCAGCCACATTGACACCAGAACAAAAATAAATAAATACCGATAGCATCCTAGCAGTTACAAATTGCATTAATCTGGCAAGAATTTTTATATATAATACAGAACAATAGAGCCTGACATAATATACTTTTTTTGACAAGAGAATTGAGGCAAACAACATTTTTCCATGCAACAGACACTTCATGCTGTGACTTTCCAAAGGCCGAATTTATGGAGGCGAACAACCAATCATTCCCTCTGTGTACAAATAAGTAAAACTAAAAGTCATAAATTAATGAATATTGATATGTTGCAGAATACAGGCTGGTAATTAACATGATTTTAGAGACTTCAAAACCGATATTGCATAGCTTAACACTCCATAATCAGAGAACATGCAATCAGAATGATGAAAATAATTTATGAACAGATAAATAAGAGAGACATGAAGACGAGACTTTCTCCTTAGACCTGTGATATGGATGTTACAGATAGGACTATAATTTATATGCTCACAAATATCTAAAAGAAATCGATTAAAGAACCATTCATTCAAAACATCAGTCAAATATATTACATAGAAGAGAAGAAACTTAATTGTAAGTGTATTTATAAAGAGAAGCTTAACTATTCTCTCAAAGAAAAAAGAAATAATTATTCCCGAAAACCAAATTAATCATGAAATAACATTCTTTTCTAATAATAGGATACGTCATGCATTTGATGTTCTACAAGGAATTTAAAGTATAGCTATTTATTTCACATTCCTCATTAAGCATTTGACTGCAATATATGATGCACAACTTGATACATACGATCTGCATAAGTCACTAATTCTATAGCCACCCAAGTAACCTTTTCAAATGCATCCTTTGATCCATATTGAAAACCTTGGATTATATAATTGGGTACAACATACTTTAGCACTATATTGAACCTTGAAGCAACAAAATTGACTACTCTAAACCAAGGTAGTCAAATCAAGATTCGAATCGTGAATCAAAATTCTAAATTTGTGAATCGAGTATCGTGAATCGAATCGAATCGTAAGATTCGGTTCAACATTTCAAAGTCATATATATATATATAACATGATTATATAAAAAATAAAAAAATAAAAATTCTAAGCCATGAATTAAATATAAACTAGTTTGGAAGACATTTTCTTAGTTTGAGATCCTGTTTTGAGCTTAGAAGACATTTTCAAGTATTAAGCAAACCTATATATATTTAAAAAAAACATTCAAAAATAGTTCAGATTTAAAAATCAATATAATAATCACAAAAAGATTAAATTATGTTAAAGATTAGTTTTTAAATTAAAAAGATTTTTTTCATAACAAGAGTTTTTAAGATAACAAATTAATTTGATATTAAAAATTTAAAAAGCATTATCTTTTTAATTAATCTTTGAATTTGTTTTTTGGATAACAAATTTAAAGATTAATTAAATAATCACTAATTTAAAAAAACTTTTATAATAATTAAAAATAGTTGATCGCATGCATTATAATAAAGAATTTAAAAGAAAAAAAGAGAAGAATGTCGAGAAAAGATGAAGAGATGGTATAAAAATGCCTATGTTGAGGATGTTGGAATAAAAACAACAAAAATTTCTCCTTCCTCCTATATTTCTTACTCTTTTTTATTCTTCCTTTTCTTTTGATTTTTTTTTAATTCAAAACTTGTATTAACTAGGAATCGTTGATCCGATTCATATCGATTCGACCGATTCGAGACAGATTCAAACGATTCATTCACGATTCTAGATCAATTTCGATTCTTTTATAAGATTCGAACCGTTACAGATGAAAAACGATATGAATCGTAAGATTCGTATCGAGAACCGTACGATTCTAACTACACTGCTCTAAACCTACAAGTCTTTGTCCAAGCCAAGTGTAAAATGATTAGACTAAATAAACTATTCCCAGAGGAAGCAAACAATGGTGGTACGAAAAGAGTTGAATGCTAAATGTCACAATTGTGAGCCATGAGATGCCATATCTTAGACATGTGACCATCATGTATAAGCAATTAGAACTTCTGAAAGTGTCAGTCTTACTAAAGGGTTAAAAGTAGGGGTTGTAAACGAACTGAGCCAGAGCAAGGCCAGTACTTATACCTTTGCAAATTCAAGGAAAGACAACAAACTAACTTTTACTTTGTCATAATGGAGGCGATAAGACAAATTTGTACTATCAAGATTGAACTTGAATGAAAACTGCAACAATTGACTACAGCGTGTTTAATCACCTAACATCTTAGCTCAAATTTAAATGATCTTGAGTGAACCAAAATTTGAGCAAAACTCAAGCTGTCTGTGAATGGCTTAGCTTGTTTGAAAGTCCACAACAAGTGATCGATGGCATCA
Organism: Dioscorea cayenensis subsp. rotundata; assembly: GCF_009730915.1. Taxonomy (NCBI): domain Eukaryota; kingdom Viridiplantae; phylum Streptophyta; class Magnoliopsida; order Dioscoreales; family Dioscoreaceae; genus Dioscorea; species Dioscorea cayenensis. The sequence continues at coordinate 6,300,677 of NC_052484.1, forward strand.
GTATATGTTCAAGCATGTTGAATACTAGAGCTTATTTATGGTTTCTTTCATATAAAAAGTAGTGAAATTGTCATCACAAATGACAGCCTTCAGCCAAGATTTAAAGTTTTAATGATTTGAACAATAATAGTAAAAAAATCACTTATTATACAGCCATTTGTAGCTCATAGCTGTCACCTCATTTTGATTAGATTCACTATAGCACAAAATTAATTTCAATAAGTATATATCTTCAAATAAGGATAGAAATGAGGTCTATATAAGTAGAATACCTTCTGACGCTTGGGATTAGAGTTTGCAGGTGGGTCACGCTGACTCTGAGGATGTCTTGAATCAGTGTCATTCCCCCTTTCATTCTACAAAAACATACATCAACATTAGATACCAAAAAAAGTCAGAAAATACTAGTCTTAAGTGAGTACCTGTGCAGATGAAGAACTGTTGGTTGGAAACGAGCCAGACAGATTGGATATATATAACTTGGGGTAGATGGGGCATAGTCTGCAGAGCTTGGGGACGATAAGAGGCTCGTGCTCATCTTGGATCCGAGATTTGTGGGAGATGAAGTTGAGGAGGCGCGGCAAAGGGTGGAAGAATGGGACGGGTGGGGGGCTTGAGGAGATCCGGGTAGAAGTCGAAGAGAGAAGGGTAACAAGAGATAAAGGTTTTGTCGAATTAATCTTGTTATTGCATTTATTACCCTGATAATTTTATATATTGTTTTTTAGATTATGTTTTAGGATCAAGTTAGTTAGTATGTAACTAATGTATATTAGTTAGTTAGTATGTAACTGTGACGAACAGCTTATAGGTATCGAAATTATGCAAATATATGAGTATGTAAATATGCAATTAATACTACAATTGGTCTGTTATACCACAATTGTCAAGTAATATCTCGTGGGTGAATCGTATTTCCCCAAGAACGGTGATAGGCTTCCTTTTCACTTAATCAATAGGCTAAACGTTTACGCTCTTTCTTTAGTTCTACTTATACAACACTATTAAACAATACTATTGGAGACGACGTTAAGCACACTTAGAAGGAGTTGGGAGTATGTATTAAAGTTATCCTGATTATTAATTATGGTAGGCATTAAGTGTCAATTATATTCTATGTTCGAACCGGGGGAACTCAAGTGTCTACTATATCCCCAATAAGCCATGATGAAAACTTAAGATGGAATCTCTTCCACCCCAGCCTCATATGTTTGCCTTAAGTACAAGAATCCCATTAGAAGAGATCAATTAGACCCTAAGCCTGAGGGACAATCAATCCCTAATCAGGAAACCTAGCTATGCCACTACAACAAAAGGGTTCTTGCAACATTTGGCATGTGTCATAAAATAGCCAAAAACCATTGCAAAAGCTCTGTATCGGCTTTTGTAACAAATGTCTATTATATGTTATAATTGCCATAGTTGGTATACTTTGTTGTGACATTTTGAAGAAACTTCGGTACCTATATATTCTGACGTTTATTGTAATATTTATCAACATTTGTAAATAGTCTCAATATAGACTTATTCGAACATTTATATATGGCTTGAGCAACATTATTTTTTATTTTGTGCAACATTTGCAGATGTCTCATTAAGTTTTTATCATATTAATTTTGAAATATTGTAACAATTGTAATTGTTGTTATAGATATTATATAGTAATATTTGTTAAAGGTCTCTTAAATTACTTATATCTACTTTTTGTAAATATTGGTTTAACATAATAGCAATTGTGAATCCCAATTTAAGTCGACATTTGTAAATATTGGTAAAAGTTATTCATCATATATAATTTTAAAATTAAATTTTATTTATAAATATTTGTACAAAAATTATTTAGTAACATTTGTTAAATGTCTCTTAAAACTCTTTTATCAACATTTCATTATTGTTGTTTTAACCATATAGTATTTATGGATAACAACGAAATGCAACATTCAAAAGTATTAAAAAAAATATTGTATAATTTTTCACAATACTAATTTAAATATTATTTATATAAAATTTAATATTTAAAAATGAGATAAAAAATTAAATTCTATAAAATTAATTTACATAATATAATAAAATAGTAATTAAAATGATTTATCAAAAATTTAAAAATTCCACCTAGCACTAAAGCACTAATTAAAATAATGTTAACATTATCTACAAATCTCAAAGAAATATCTTTCAAACATTATAATAATTCTAACTCTTCAATCCTTTGAATTGTCTTTAAATTTATCAAGGTGGCATCTTATCTTATAGATAAAATATACAAATTCATTAGTGGATATCCAAATCAATTTAAAAGAAAGTGATAAATAAATAATAAATTTTAAAAATATAATCACTAATGAAAATAGTGTTAACAAGATCTACAAATCTCAAAAGAAATATCTTTCAAAAATTATAATAATGGTAAGGCTTCAATCCTTGGAATTATCTTTAAATTTATCATGGTTACCTCTTATCTGCAAAATAAAATATGCAAATACATTAGTGATATCCAACTCAATTTAAAAAGGAAAAGTGATATATAAATAATAAAAATTAAAAATTAAAATTTCAAAAATGTAATCACTAATTAAAATAATATTATCAAGATCTATAAATCTCAAAGAAATAGCTTTCAAACATTATAATAAAGCTAAAGCTTCAATCTTTGGCATTGTCTTTAAATTTATCATGGTGGTTTGTTATCTACAAAATAGAATATCAAATACATTAGTGGATAACCAAATCAATTTAAAAAGGAAAAATAATTAATAAATAATAAAATAATTTAAAAATATAAATGTAATTAGATGATATTATAAAAATCATACAATCAACCGGATCATTATAGCTATAATGAAATTAAGAAGTAGTTAATTGAGAACAAGGACTACTTCTAGTATCACCAACCTACAATAATTTTATATTTAATAAAATCAATATAATATAACAATAAAAAATAAATTAAATTAAATATTGACATATATGATATATTAAAATCAATAATATACTAATTTGAAATATATATAAAAAAAACTATGTGGAGGATGTATAATTTGCATAAAAAAGAATGCAAATAAACTTTTTTTTTATTTAAATGGAGAATATACGATTTGTCAAAATTTATCTATGTGTGGCATAACTATAATAAGAACCCTTAAAAAAATTAACTTAGAAAAAAAGGTTAAAATATAAAATTTCAACAAACCTACCTATATGTGGGTCATAATTATGGCGATAACCATATAAAAAATAAAAATTATATAGGTGTAAATTGCAAAATTTCACCAAAACTATGAGTGTCTCGTAGCAAAAACCTTATAAAAAAAATAAAAAAATAAAATAAAAAATGGAGTTAATTCTAAAACTTCAACAAAAGTAGGGTTAAATAAAAAAATAATAATAAAAGGCAATCTCAATGATTGAAGCATTAGATCCATGCCATGACCACATGATATCATGACCTAACTATCATCAAATCGGCAAGGAGAAAAGGCAAAACATATTTTAATTTCCAACAAAAAAGGATATCTTGGACATTTCATCCCAATTAAATTAAATTTTTTTTTTTTTTATAAAAAAATATTCTCAAACCCTACTATTAGATTATTTAAATTTCTTATATTTTTTTTATAACAAAAACTAATTAAAAAATTAATTAACTATCAATCATCCACCAAAATAAACAAAAAAATTAAATATTTAAATAATATTACATGAAAAACAATGCAAAAAATACTATGGAATAAAGAAAAATCGAGATACCTACTTTTTCTCCGGACAATAACTTTACTTTTGGCCTTTTACATTATTAGGGTTTCTTTCATGTCTTATAGATCTTGTATATATAGGCTGCGTAGGTTTTGGCGCTCATAAAAAGAAATTGGCGCCTAATTTTTGGCACTCTTGAAATTCAAAATATTTCAGCGCTTTTATTTTCCTTAAATACCGTTTTTATTTCAAATTATATTTCATGTTTTTTGAATATATATATATATATATATATATATATATCCAAACTTAAAATAACATTTTCAAATATGCCATAACAAATTAATGCAATAAAAGTCATATTGAATTATGACATTTATTACATAGGTCGTAATAAGCATCTTAACAAATAAAATTGCACTTACATTTCTTTTAACTCTACTAAAATTTTCAAAATATCGCAAAACAAAAACCTATTGTGAATATATGTAGAAATGTCATTATAAATGTAGGAACAAACAAAAGTTTACCAACATTTATTACAACTATCGCTTAAAAGTCATTTTAATGATTTTCAGTAACACTTATCAACAATGTTGTTTCAAAAATGTCACAATAAGCCTTTTTTTGTTGTAGCAGTGTGCATGCCTAACCTCTTAAAACATGCATAGATCTATCATGGTATGGGCGTCAACAATATGGGGGTATATCATCCTCATCCACATCAACATGCAATAATCAATTAAAAACATGCAACGTGAAAACTAGAACAATTTATATTAATCAATCAAGATTCATAAATAATAACAGAGGGACCTAGACATACAATTCCCCTCGAATTAGGTTCTTATGGACCATACAAAACAAAGCATCAAAGCACAAGAGAACCACAAGACCAAATAAAGAATAAATAAGCATTTAATTTATTCCTAAAATAACTCCCTTCAATAGTTCTCCGAAGACGGAGATTAGAGAATCCCAAGATTGTTCGATGACGTGTGTCACTCACGCACCTCTGATGATGATCTTTGAAGATGCATATTACACGTGATCCTCTCCAATGATGCTCGTTGACTCACTTTTGAGAAATCCACCGGAATCTATTGGAATATGGAAGAAATTCCATCTCCCGTAGCTAAAATCTTTAGAAATCTGGTCGCCCTAGCTTCTTCGGTAAAAGAGTCTCCCTGAATTTTGAGAATACTGGGGCATTTATAGTAATCGGCTCCGCTACGGCCTCACCACGGGTGTTATGATACCCGTTCTGAGTAAGTTGTTGCTTTGGCTCCAAGTCGCATCCTGGCATGGTCTTTGGGCGTTATATGTCTTGACAATGCCCGCTATGGACTTCACAACGGTCATTGTGAGACCGTTATGGCTTCTATGCTGCTACTAGTGAGCTCATGCTGCCATGTCTTGATCACAGTAGCGGTAAGTATAGATAACGAGCGTTGTGTGTTGCCAAAACGCCCATAGTGAGTTGTGGTGTAGCCTTGATTCAGCAACTTGCTTCATTTTGCTTCAAAACATTCTCGAATTAGCTTCTTTAATTTCTTTCTAAAACAGAAATAAAAGTTGTTGTAAACAAAAAGATGAAATTTTATATTATTGAGATACTAAACAAGTACAATTTTATTCTAAATACAGTATAAATGATATAGAAAATATGATCAGTTTAGAACTTATTAAATATCCCCACACTTAAGCGTTTGCTTGTCCTCAAGCAAATAAAATCGATAAAAATTGAATACATGATAAGTGCTTGATCTCTGGAAACTATGTATGGAGTTTCAGTAGTACAGGGGAACAATTAAATGCTAGGTAGCATGATTATTCCTCTACAAAGAGTAGTCTACTCTACGACAAAAAGTACTTTCCTAAGTGCCGGTATCGTGGTTCACTCTTTAATAGTCTAGATTGTGTAAATAAACTTTTTTAGGGTTTTCTTTAGTTTCAGTCTTACACTTTTCATAGTTTTTATACATGATTACCGTTTTTCTTTCCCTTTTTGTTTGTTTTTTTTTTGTTTTTGTCTTTTTTCATAGTCAGTAGTTTTTACACTTCGCAGAAGGTAGCCCTCTCTCCCACTAGAGCATACACTTCCTATCTAACTTGTTGGGAGTGACTACGCACTATCAAGGAGGTAGCTCTTTTTGTTGTATATATATCTTATAGTGGAACAATAAAGTAAGTACTCATCATACCCCCATTATAAAACACCACTCACTAGACAAACATAAGGTGCAAGGTGAAGTCAAGAGGGACATAAGGTAGCTTAAAGACTCGCAGAGCAGTCAAACTCTCGAGAGGGAATGAAAGAATTTCTAGTCTAGCATATCATGTCCCTAGACCAAAGAAACTCAAACAAGTGAGTTTACAAGATAGATAGCATAGTAACATAGTATAGTATTGTACGAAATTCTCAATAACGTGTAAAGAAAAAGTAAACCTACACTCCCTCCCCACACTTAAAGATGTACATTGTCCTCAATGTATGCCTGCATGCACAAGTGCAGTGCTATATAATAAGAAAAGAAATAAAAAGAGTGTATGGTTACTAGTACTCTCCTGATTTCTTAGTTTGGACAACCAGTGCAATGAAGTTACCCTTATCCAAGCAACAAATTATGCGGGTCAGAATAGCACTCGATTACCTTAAACCCTAATGAGACACAATTGGAGTAGTTAAATACATGGCAAACAAAACTATATACTGCTATAAAACAAAATCCACTAATATCAGAAAGTATAAAAGCAGCAGGGTAAGTGTCTCTTGCTGTAATAAAATGTATAATGTACTGAAATATCAAAGTACAAAAGTGGGTATAAAAACAAAAAGATGGAGTTAGAAAGAGGAAATCTAGCACGATATATGATCGGTGAAGTACTAATGGTGTCGGTGAAGCGGGAGGAGACTCTGGCACCACTAGAGCTGTAATGGTTGGAGATGTAGGCGCCGGAGTGGTCGAGGGGTCTTGACACTGCAGATGTGCCAGGATCTATTGAAGTAGACCCTCGATCCTCACCTGACCCTCCTTAAGACGTGGCAATGCTCTTGAAGAGCTGATGTACTCAGTGCGGTAGTCGTAGGAGGAAAAGGACTAGCAGCAACAACAACAGCAGAAGCTGGAGCTGGGATTGGGGGAACTACGGTGGCGGTGGTCTCTAGAAGAGACTCCTCATCGTCTGAAGACTCGGAGTCGGTCCCATGGACTACTCGGTACTACACCCTGTGGGATGTGTCCCACCACTCAATCATGCCATGGCCCATAGTGTCGTAGCTTTGAGCGGCTGCATGCCCCCTACACGGTGCATGCGTGCGCAGTGATCGATCAGACGAAGCCCCCTTGCAAGCCTAATAATGTAAGAACCAAGGAATATGGTCGCTAGACAGGGGTCTTGAGATTGATGTCTCAACTGGCAGGCTAGCGAGTGACTGATGTAATCGGCTCTCAAGCTACTATGTTGTATAGGTAATACCTCGTGGGTGAACATGAGGGTTATATTTCCCAGGAACGGGGAGAGACTCCTATTACTTCTTTTTCACTTAATCAATAGCCTAATTGTTTACGCTCTTTCTTTAGTTCTACTTATACAACACTATTAAACAATACAATTGGAGATGACATTAAGCAAACTTAGAAGGAGTTGGGAGTATGTACTAAAGTTATCTTGATTATTAATTATGGTAGGCATTAAGTGTCAATCGTGTTCTAGGTTCGAACCGGGGAAACTCAAAGGCCTAATAGCCCTAATAAGCCATGACAACTAGGTCTAAATCATTAGAAACTTAAGATGGAATCTCTTCTATCCCAACCTCCTATGTTTGTCTTAAGTATGGGAATCCCATGAGAAGAGACCAATCAGACCTTAAGCCTAAGGGACAATCAATCCCTAATCCGGAAAACTAGCTATACCTAACCTCTTAGAACATGCATAGATCTATCATGGCATGGGTGTTATCAATTTGGGGGCATATCCTCCTTATCCACATTAATATGTAATAATTAATTAAGAACATGCAATGATTATGAGAACTAGAACAATTTATATTAATTAATAAAGATTCATAAATAATAACCGAGGGACGTAGACATATAATTCCCTTGAATTAGGTTCTTATGGATCATACAAAATAAAGCATCAAAATACAAGAAAACCACATGACCAAATAAAGAACAAATAAACGTTTAATGTATTCCTAGACTAACTCCCTACAATAATTCTCTAAAGATGGGGATTAGAGGATCTTAAGATTGTCCTATGACATGTGTCACTCATGCCCCTCTAATGATAATCTTTGAAGATGCCTATCACATGCGATCCTCTCCGATGATGGTTGTTGACGTACTCTTGAGAAATCCACTGGAATCCGTTGGAATATGGAAGAAACTCCATCTCTCTCAGTTCAGATCTCTAGAAATCCAGCCACCCTAACTTCTTCGGCAAAAGAGTCTCCCCAAATTTAGAGAATACTTACTAGGGTATTTATATTAATCAGCTCGGCGACAGCCTCACCACGGGCGTTGTGATGTCTGTTGTGAGTAAGTTGTTGCTTGGGCTCCAAGTCACGTCTTGATACAGTCTTTGGCCGTTATGTGTCTTGATAATGGCCGTTGAGTGGCTGTTATGGCTTCTATGTTGCTACTAGTGAGCTCATGCTGCTACGGCTTGATCACGTAGTGGTAAGTATAGAGAAAGGGCGTTGTGTGTTACCATAACGCCGGTTGTGAGTCATGGTGCAGCCTTGATTTAGCAACTTGCTTCATTTTGCTTTAAAACATTCTCGAATTCACTTCTTTTTTTCTAAAACAGAAATAAAGGTCGTTATCATTTAATAATTAATTCTAGATAAGTACAATTTTATGTTAAATGCAGTATAAATGATATAGTTATCTTTGTAATAAGTTTGTTTTAATAATTTAAAAACTTGGGAGGAATTTTTCTCTAATCTTTACTAACATTTGGTATTAGAACAAGATTTAGAGTGGATACCAAAGATCATGCCGACTGGTTTATCGTTAAGGAGTAAAACAACCGTCGATATGGTGACGTCGAATGCTCCGACAAGAAGACATTTCACTAAGTCTAGGGACAACAAAATTACAGGCATGAAACAGGTGATAACATCCCCAAGTCTAGCAATGCCTTAATTAAAAGGACATGGTAGCTAAAGTAGTAAGAAAAAGCTCAATCAGAACCAATCCACAAATGAATTAAAGTCCAATACTAACAACACCATGGGCATAAGTGATAAAATTCCCAACTTTGGTAGTCTCTTAGTAAAACACAAATAAAGAATCGCAAAACCTAACATATGACCACTGAACAACAGCATGATCAGGCTTCTTATGGTGAAGCTACAAACAAACAAGAAAGCGTAACAAAAAAACCTCAACTTTCACATTCTTTCAGTGAAAATCCCATATATTATAATTAAAAAAAGGCATTAAAAATGCCACTGATAAAAATTACAACTGATAAGTGTACAATGTTCATGTATTTCATATCTATTTATACACTCATTGATATATATTAGAACTATAATATGGAATTTAATGCTAAATAACATGTGTTTTGTATTAACATGCTTAAGGCAGTGCTTAAAGATGAGGAAGAGCCAGATGAAGCATTTTAGACCGAAAACGATGAAGTTGGAGCTCTCTCGGTATCATTAGAACAAGGACAAAGCAAATTAGGTGGCTTATAGGCAGGTTGTGGTCAACCTTACCGCTGTAAGTTTAGTCTAGAAGACCTTGCAGGCATGATTATGCTCGTAAGGGGGAGACAGAGCCAATCCAAAGGACCTTACAGGCAAGGCTTATGCCCATAAAGATGCCCGTAAGGACCATCTAGAAAAGCTTATGACCACAGCAGACGCCGATAAGGGCAGTCGCAAGGAGCATCCAGTGAAGCTTATGGTCCAGCTCTTACGGCCGTAAGCTAGACCGTAACAAAATCAGAAGATCTTACGGATGGGGCTTACGATCGTAGACATTCCCGTAAGGCTCACCACAATCTTCTCCAGCTCTATTACGGTCTAGGCCTTACGCCCGTAAGCAGCCTGTAAGTAGTCGGGTATAAATAGAACTTATGAGGATTTCTAGGGCATACTTTATTCTATCTTTTAACCTCTTTGTTGGTAATTCTTGGAGGTGAAGTTGAGGAAGAAGAAGGCTAAATCTCCAGTACCTTAGGTAAGATTTGGAGGGGGATTTGGCCTAGTATTCAAGGGGATTGAAGGTTATAACTGTCTAGTTCATCTTGGAGGCGTGCGTGGAAGCTACCTCGACAACTCTCCATCCTAGAGAATAACAAGGGGTTTTTAAGGATCTTGTGTTTACCTCTATTCTTTGTATCTTGAGTGCTTGCCCTCCATTAATAGAGGGCTAATTTGTAGATGTTCGAGCATAGTTGATCTCTATGTTTTATTTCTATGACTTTGGTTGTTAGATCTTTAATACTTTAATTGATTTCATATTTGCAATCACATCTATCTAAATCTAATTGCGTGTTTGAATGCTATGCTGCTAACGAGGTGAAATCTCTAGCTATCATGTATGATGGGTTACATAACAAGTAGAAATACCCACCTAACGAGGTGAAAGCTCTAGCTATCATGCATGATAGAAATACCCACCTAGCATGATAGCTAAATTGTGAGTAAGCCTTGGTATAGGCTACTTTGGAGACTACGCCTCCCTCAATTCTCCCGAGTGAGTTGTTGGTAATCTCCGTGCTCTTTACAATTATGTGGAGTGGATTTTAGGAGAAATTACATTTCTGCTCTGTATTTGGATTAGGGATAATCTCTCTCTTTTGGAGGAGACTATCTACATAAGAGATTATCATTGGTTCACAGTGAGGTTTCATAGAGTGTTAATGCGATTGTGTGGATGTCTATATTAGCTATGCATATATTTAGTTACTCTTCGCCTTAGAAATCACGGTTTAATAAAATTCTGGAAACCTCTCGGTTCAGTTAAGATTGCTTGTTTAGACAACCATTGTCCTGTATTCAATAACCCTAGAGGGAGACTATTCTCAAACATATTTTACTCCATTTATTATGACTTGGGAATAGCTTGTCAGAGCATTCTTGGCCTGTTATTTCTCTCATGAAGAACGACCAAGTTATGTCAAGAGATTACAACATATATACAGTAAGACATTGAATCATTATTTGAGGCGTAGGAGAGATTTAAATATTTTTTGAGGAAATGTCCCTATCATATCTTTCCTGATAGATGGAAGTTCAGATTTTCCATCAAGGTCTCAATCAGAGTACCCGACAGCTCATTGATTCGGCAACGGGAGGATTGCTTGGTAGTAAGACCTCCAAGCGACCAAGTAGTTGATAGAAGAGATAGCCATGAACACTTATCAATGGAGTTTGAAAGGCAAATCGGTTGCTAAGCCAACTGGGGTGATTGAGGTTTGTGAGGTTACAACATTACAGCTCAAGTGGAGGCATTAAACAAAAATATTGACAGTTTTTCTACTCAAAAATCAGCTACGGTCATAGTTTATGATACTTGTGTGGGAGGACATGCTCCCTTGGATTATTCCATTGTAGGGGCGGCACATAGACCCATTGAACAAGTGGATTTCATCAGTAGTGCCCTCAGACAGTAAGTAAATTCTTACATTGGCACGTACAACCTTGGATGGCGTAATCACCCCAATTTTTCTTGGGAAGGTTAAGGACAACAACAAAAATCTCTACCCGGGTTTCCTTCTCATTAACAAACTGACGAAAGACCCACATTGGAGAAGGTGCTTACTTGGTTCATTCAGAGTACGGATATTAAGTTCCAACAGTTAGATAATAGATTTCAAGGCATAAAGGCATTATTGAGAAACTAGCAGGCTTCTCTTCAGAATATGAAAAACCAAGTGGAACAGATTGCCAAATTATTGTCTGAACGACCTCAAGGGAGTTTACCGATTAACATTGAAGGCAATCCCCATGAGCATCTCAAGGCAATCACTCTTTAGATTGGTAAAGAGTTGGGGATGGGAAGTAAGAAGGTGATGAAGAAGGAAAAAGAGCCAAAAATTGAATTTGCAAAGAGTCCAACAAGAGAAAGCGAACCTACTCTGATAGTTGAGGAAGAAAACGCTACCAGCAATGAAGGAATACACCCCCTAACTCCCTTATCGATCCTTTAAGGATAAATAATGATCGTAAGGATGAACAATTCAAGAGATTTCTGGACTTGTTGAAGCAATTGCACATCAATGTACCATTTATGGAAGGCTTTGTCCCAAATGCAAAAGAACGCTAAGTTTCTCAAGGATCTTTTAACAAACAAGCGAAAACTTGAAGAGATGTCGATAGTGACATTGAGCAAAGGGAGTTTGGCTTTGCTTCAAAACCTGCTACCTAGGAAGCAAAAAGATCCAGGGAGCTTTACTATTCCTTGCAACATTGATGATTTGGTTGATGAAAAAGCCCTAGTGGATTTGGGGGCTAGCATTAATGTAATGTCATTCACCATGTTTAGTAAACATGGACTATGTGACCTTAAACCGATTAGGATGACATTGCAACTAGTGTACCTCTCCATTAGACATCCTAGGAGAATCATAGAAGATGTTTTGGTTAAGGTTGACAAATTTATTTTTCCAATAGATTTTGTGATTCTAGATGTAGATGAGGATGTTGAAGTGCCCCTCATTCTTGGTAGGTCATTCCTAGCCACCTCCGAAGCCCTTATTGATGTTAGTAGTCGTAAAATAACACTTAGGGTTTGGGATGAGGAAGTTATTTTTGCTTTATCTGATGAAATTAAACATCCCTTTACTTTTGATGATACATGTTACTACATTAATGGAACTGACTCGCTTGTGGATGAATGCGTGTAGGAGACATTGCATAAAGAGCCTTTCGAGGAGTCATTTGATGATACATGTTACTACATGTTACTACAACAAATTTGATGATTAGTGGCGATTTTCTATATGACATATTTTTCATGTCACTAAAAGGGCATATAATGTGACAAAAATCAAATATCGTCACTCAATTCCACAAATTGAATATTGTACATGACAATGCTTGATAATGTCACATAGAAGCGTCACACAATGTCTGGCGCCAAATTTTCCCTTCAACTGGAGATGGAGGGAAATATTTTTAGTGACACTAATAATATTTGGTAACGCTCTCATTTTGTCATCAATGTTTTGCATTTTTTGTGACGATTATATAACGTAATTTTTTTAAAACAATTTTTGACATTATGTCACTAATACCATTGTACATTATTTGTGACCATTTGGTTTTGTCATGTATGTTTTAATTATTATGTGACATGTATGTATGTCACTAAAATATAAGTATTTGTGATAGTCTCATTGTGTCACCTATATATATATATAGCATTAGTGGAAGGAATTACAAAATGTCACATTTGTTTAATTTGTGCATGACATAAAGTTTTTCTCACAAATGAGATATCATTTTTATTCTAATGTGAGAATTTATTGTTGAGATACCTTGAATTATTTCTTCGTGCTTTGCTTTGAATTATGACCTAAATCAAAATTTTAGGAGAACGATGAAGAAAAAATTAAAGGGTGGGTACAAATTAACCCTTTATTTATTTATTATTTAAAGCAATCCAAACCAAATTTCTTGGGGTTTGTATTATTTATTTTGGCTTTAAGGGCTCTTGTACTTGTTGCATCAGTTTTTCTTAAGAAAGAATAAAGTAAGTTTGTCCCTCTACATGTGGATGCATGTCACATTGACCGGAGCACGTGAATTTTTGTATGGTTTTGGCAAAGGTGGAAAGAGGGGGTCAAGAGTGTGTTCGAGCATCCCATTATCTGACAGGGTGGGTGTTCCACTTTCCCCATCCCCTCCCCCTTTTTTCCGCCTTTTTTTAAAAAAAGTCAAGGTTCACTGAGGCTACAACACCCTCAATTTATTTTATTTTTCGAAAATGTTAAATGTTTTTATAAATTAATGCATATAATTTAAAATTTTATATTTTTTACAAAAATATTTTGGAAAATATATTATTACATCCTTTAATTTTTTATTTTTTGCAAATTCACTTTTGTAGTATAAAAAATTTTATTTTTAGAAAAAAAAATACTTACAAACATATATTATCTCACAACATTTTATATTTTGCAAATTAGTATATAAAATATTAAAAATTATATTTTTAGGAAAATATTTGTTGATATTTGAGTCTCCCTAAAAAATTCAACCAAGTCACTGGTTCACCAAAATTTAACTGCTTAGGTCAACGATTTGCTCTAGGGTTATTCCAAATCAGGTTTTCTAGTCGAAAAAGATCGGTCTTAAAATCAATTACAAGTCAACAAAGTTAGACTAACAAGTTTGGTCCGAGTTTGAAAATTTCGGGAAATAATACTTAAAAAAATAATACTTCAAAATTTTCTCATTATATTTATTTTTATTTTGTTTTATATTTGTATGCTTAGTGGAATATGATTAAATTATAATGATGTTATAAAATTTAATTTGAGATTTATATTAAAATTTATAGTCAATTTAAAACAATCAAATGTTATAAATAATCTAAATCATTTAATATGACAATTAAAAAATAATAATAATTTATCTAACAAATTATAAATATAATACGATGCTAATGAAAAACAATTTGGATAAATTAATTAATTAATTAACTCACTAACTTATGTAAATCACTTAACCCATTATCTTGTATAAATTACTTTGTTAGATATAACTTATTTATTAGAATATATAAATTAAGATAAATAATGTTAAACTAATAACCAACATTGTAGATCCAAGATCAAGTAATATATAAACTGTGAATTTTAAATTTTAGCAAAGTATAAATTTGTTAACCCCAATGTTCAAAAGATTGATTAAAATGCATATTTTCTCCCTTCTTGCCAAAAATGGTAGCTACAATTAAGTACAATTAAGATCCAAAAAATTTGTATCAATTAAAATTTACCTTTTTTGGCTCCTCCAACTTTCACCAATCTCTTCAAATCTCTACTTAATTTTACTATTTTCTTCACTCCCCGCCAAAAAATAGTCTTTAAAAATTTGTACCAATTAGGAGCAATCACTCTCTCTTCCAAATTTCACCAAATCTTCTCACAACTCATTAAAGAAAACCTTTTTCTACATTGTTCATCTTCTTGATTTCCTATCCGAGTGAGAAATAATATATAAATTTCTTCTAAGACAACCATTAGGCTTCTTCACACAAAGAAGACAAGGTATGTATAAAATATATCATTTTGATTTAGAAAAAATATTTATTGCGTGTTTTAGGTGAATTTAATTTTTGTTTTTTAAACACGATTGCTTTATTTTATTATTGAATCAATTGACTAAAAGCTTCTCTGTTTGGATATATATGATTTTATTTTATTATTTTATTAAATTAGTTATTTGAATGTAAATATTGACCCAAGCTATGGTTGATTATGAAATACACATGTCTATGCCATAATTTTTGGGTAATAGTATGTTTTAGTTTTATTTTACCTTACAATGTCATTTTTTTAAAATTTACTTATCACGACATTTCTTTACTTTTTATCAATTATTTATTTGTTTTTATTGAATATTTATTACAGTTTCAAGTGGTCGGGTTCTTCATCAACCGAATCTTTGGCATAAGAAGAATCAGATTGAAAGATAGCGAATAAGCTGCAACACATGTCAACTAGCTTGGTTTTTTTTTTTGGGGAAAAAAATTTGAATTTATCAAGATGTAAGGATGTTTTATATTTTTCATGATCACTTTTCCGTTTAGATACTTTATGTGTGAAATCTAAGTGTGGAAATTGTATTGAATTCATTTTATTATGTGTTCTTTTATATTATGATATAAAATATTATATATTTTAACAAATGACGTGATGAAAAATGATATTAAAATATTCATGACGAATGGTAAATGGGTCACAAAATAATTATGTCATATTTTCATTTAGCAAACATCATAAATATTTGGTGAGTCTATAAATGCCACCTATTTGAGTGACGAATATACTAATGTTACGATCAATTTCACATTTAGAATATTTTATGACATTATTTTCTGAAAATCAGTGGCAAAAAATTACGCCACCTTTTCATGTGACGTTCATGTTTTTGTCATAAATAGATGCACATTTACCTCGTATTTCTTGACGATATAAGTTATCTAGTGACATTATTTTTAAATAATCGGTGACAAAAAAAATTATGTCACAAATTTGGGTGACAGTTATCTTTACGATCGATGATTTTTTGTGACACCTTATAATATGTTTTATGACAAAAATAAATGTCACAAAAACATAGCTATAATGTGACATTTATATATGTCGTCACGTAAATTTTAGCATTTGGTGACGACAATGTGCATATCGTCATAGTATATCTTTAGCTACGGTGCAAAGGTGACAATCGTTGTGACGGGGTGTTTAATGTCATCAAATATTATACATGACAAGAATTTCTCATTTTGTGACACTAAATGGTGCGCCATTAATCATCAAATTTGTTACAGATGTAGATAAGGATGTTGAAGTGCCCCTCATTCTTTGTAGGTCATTCCTAGCCACCTCCCAAGCCCTTATTGATGTTAGTAGTGATAAAATAACACTTAGGGTTTAGGATGAGGAAGTTATTTTTGCTTTATCTGATGAAATTAAACATCCCTTTACTTTTAATGATACATGTTACTACATTAATGGAACTGACTCGCTTGTGGATGAATGCGTGTAGGAGACATTGCATAAAGAGCCTTTCGAGGAGTCATTGGATGGCCCTCACATTAAAGAGACCACCTCGTTGCTTAAACCTACCATTTTTGAGGAATGTACGTGGAAGAAGCAATGGTGCAAGGTTACTTCCCCCAAAAAAGGTGAGAGAAAACCTTTGCCCTTGGAGGTAACCCCCGAGTCAGTCCACTAAATTGGTAAGTTTCCTATTTTCTCCGATCTTGCACTTGGGCATTATTTCGAAGACATTGGTTCTAATTATGAGGAGTGTTTTTACTTAGAACCTCCATGAGATGTGTGTTTCAAGTACATCAAGCTCGTGATATTAAACAAGCACTTCTTGGGAGGCAACCCAAGATAGATTTTCTGTATCTTGTTGAGTTTGAGTATTTAGTAGTAGTTGTGTAGTTTTGTTTGAATTTGCAATAAATTGCTCAGCTTGTTGTGATTTCCATGTGTTAGTTGGATGCTTGTGATCATGGACACTCATTTTTTGCTTCCCAGGTCATATATGTATTTGAGCTTGACTGTAGAAAATAGGGAAAACTCTAGTCAATTTTTCAGGACTCTTACAAGCTGCTTACGCCTGTAATCAAGGCTGTAAATCTCAACCAGAGAGATTTATGGGCATCTTACACAAGTAAGCCACCCCTCAAGGGGATTTCAGATAGCCTTACGAGTGCACTTACAGTCCGTAAGTCTTAGAGAGCACAGTTCAGAGGTTCCTTACGGGTCTCTTGCTTCCATAAGTGAGGTCGTAAGGGTCATCCAGTACATCTTGCGGCTATATCTTAAACTCTTACGACCCGTAATCTTATCGGGAGTTTAGCCTAAGTTCCTTGCGGGTATCTTACGCATGTAAGGCTGATAGTAACAACAAGACATAGAACGTTATGAACTATAGTGCTAAGCCTCTTACGGTTGTAATTTAGGTTGTAAAAGAGATGTACACTTGTGGGGTAGGCCTTACGGCCATAATACTCTGGTAACTGTTCATTCAGAGAGACTTACAGTCATGGCTTAGGAATGTAAGCGGCCTATAAGCACCTAGGGTTTAAGTGTCGTTGGTGACCTTTGATCTGCATTGGATTCTTGGTCACCGGTGCTCATCCCTCCTACCATTCCTTTCCTATTGTTTTCCTTTTCTACTTTTGGGTGTTTTTTAGCGGGATTGGACCGATCTTTGAGTTTCTTACCGGCCGGTTTTCTCCTTTTCTCTTTATCTCAAATATAACCTTCATTTTTCATGATTTTTGAGCGTATTATTTGATTTTTATGCATGAGAATGGTCGTTTGTTATTTAGCATTGCTTGAATGTAAGTTTAGAAGAAAATTTTGTAAATCTTTGAGCTCCGTTTTAAAGAAGGGAGTTTTTATGGCCTGAGCTCGTGGCTTACAGCCGTAAGGTCACTGTAAAGATGACTTTTCCTAAGGTTTAGGCCCGCAGGTCTTCTCATAAGCAGGCCATAAACACTAGAGTAGTGGGGCTGTAGGAGCTCCTATTTCTCTACAACCTTGTGGAGCACCATCCCATCCACTTAGGCTACATGCTAGCAGACTTCATTGCTCATCAAGGCCAGCACGTATGCCTCACTGCAATCTTTGCTGACCCATACATCACAAGACTTATCAGAGGGATAGGGTTGGCGGATCGACTCTAGGGACAGGAATGCTTAGCGGCACCTTTCCTCTCTGCCCTAACACCCTATAGCTGATGGGGATAGTGGTGCGTCACAGTGGGCATTTCATCCTCACCCCGACCACATCACAGGCGCCAACAGAGGGTAAGGATAAGGATGATGAGTCAAATGATGAGTTTGATAGTGAATCATCCTTACCGTTAGCCACCGAGCCTGGGTGTCTATCTAGCTTAGTAGTAGCTCATCGCCGATGCAGATAAGATATACAGGAGCTGCGGACCGCTATGTTGTATCTACAGGAAGGCCAGAGGACTATCATGGTGACCCAGGCACGGATCGAGGCCAACCTTGATTGTGCCTTGGATTTTCTTTTGATATTAGTCCCTCCTCAAACTCCAACTCTCCCTGCATCGACTCCTCCTCCGTCTCCGCATTCGCCGACCAAGTCTACACCGTCCGAAGATGTCGGACATTAGTTTTATTACTATTTTGTAGTTTCATTTGAGACATTGTATTCAGTATTTTTGGCAAGGGTTGGCCCTGCCTAGTTTGTATTCAATGTTAACTCTATTACATGTTATGTGTGGCTTATGACGGTATTTTGAAATATAGAGGAGTTTCCTAGTATTAAGGTGGACACTTGCGAGTTTGTTCCATTTTGAGTCCTATTTTTTTAGTGTGCATGTCATTCTTGGTTATTTACCTAATTAGAGCACATAACTTCTTTATTGTAGCAACTTGGACCATGTTGGACTTCCTTTAGTTGTATTCATTGTACTTCTTGTGGCAATTTTTTTTCAAATTTGAAAGAATTATTTTTCAAAATAGACAAGCAAAAAGTTTATAAATGGAAAGAACTACCCCTATTAGTAGTGTGAAGCTACTCTAGACAAATCAGATACTATGTATGCCCTAAAGAGAGAAAGAGTTACCTCTACAGGTGAGTGAAAGCTACCATAATTTTGTTAGTAAAAAATGCGGAAAGAGCTACCTCTCTTGTAAGTGTGAAAGCCACCAGTTGAACATTCATGGGAAAGGGCTACCTTGGGAGATGTGTGAAGCTATCTTCTCGTGCATGAGAAGTTGTTTGTGTGATTATTTTCTCTTGAAAGTCCTCTAGGTCAAAATAAGTGAATTGAGAAAGTTGTATCACATGCAATGATAATCTTGAATAGAATGTACACTATTTTTGGGGCTTGAAAGTTTTAGCATGTTTGTGTTATGGATACCTGAATTACTCATGAAACTCCTGAATTTTGTAGCACCCGAGGTTGTACACTTCCTACACTTGGGGTGTAATGTTATATTTTAGTTGAGGACAAGAAAAAGCTTAAATGTTGGAGAAGTTGATGAGTGTACAATGTTCATTCATTTCATATCTATTTGTACACTCATTAAGTATGTATTAGAACTATAATGTAGAATTCGTTGCTAAATATTGTGTGTTTTGCATTAACAAGCTTAGGACAGTGCTTAAAAATGAGGGAGAGCCAAATAAAGCATTTTAGACTGAAAATGATGAAGTTGGAGCTCTATCGGTATCATTAGAACAAGGACAAGGCAAATTGTGTAGCTTACGGGCAGCTTATAGTCAACCTTACGGTCGTAAGTCTAGTCCAAAAGAATTTGCGAGCATGCTTATGCCCATAAGGGAAAGGCAGAGCTAATCTAGAGGACCTTAAGGGTAAGTCTTATGCCCGTAAGGACCATCCAAAGGAGCTTACGACTAAGCAAACGCCCGTAAGGGCAGTCGTAAGAAGCATCTAGTGAAGCTTACTGTCCAGTTTTTACAGCCGTAAGCTGGACCTAACAAAATCAGAAGATCTTATGGATGGGGCTTATGATCATAAGCGTTCCCGTAAGGCTCGCGGCAATCTTCTCCGGTTTCCTTACTGTCTAGTCCTTACGTTCGTAAGCAGCCCGTAAGTAGTCGGGTATAAATAGAACTTACAAGGATTTCTAGGGCATACTCTATTTTATCTGTCAATCTTTTTGGGGTTGATTCTTGGACGCGAAGTTGAGGAAGAGGAGGGTTAAATCTCCAGCACCTTAGGCAAGATTTGGAGAGGGATTTGGCCTAGCATTAAGGGGATTGAAGGTCATAGCCGTCGAGTTTATCTTGGCGGCGTGCGTAGAAGCCACCCCGACAACTCTCCATCCTAGAGATTAACAAGGGGGTTTTCATGGATCTTGTGTTTATCTCTATTCTTTGTATACCTCTATCTTGAGTGCTTACCCTCTATTAATGGAGGGCTGATTTGTAGATGTTCGAGCGTAGTTGAACTCTAGGGTTTTTTTCTATGACTTTGGTTGTTGAATCTTTCATGCTTTAATTGATTTCATAGTTGCAATCATATCTATCTGAATCTAATTGCATGTTTAAATACTTGGTTGCTAACGAGGCGAAAGCCCTAGTTATCATGTTTAATGTGTTACGTGACAAGCAGAACTACCCACCTAGCATAAGCATGCCATGATTAGAGAGGATTGTGAGTAAGCTTGGGTATAGGATACTTTGGAGACTCCGTCTTCCTCAATTCTCCCGAGTAAGATGTTGGTAATCTCTGTGCTCTTTATAATCATGTGGAGTAAATTTTAGAAGAAATCATATTTCTGTTTTGTATTCGGATTAAGGATAATCTCTCTATTTTGGGAGAGACTATCTACTTAAGAGATTACCATTAGCTCACAGTGAGGTTTCATAGAGAGTTAATGTGATTGTGTGGATATCTGTATTAGCTCTGCACCTATTCAATTACTCTTTGCTTGAGAAATTAGGATTTAGTACAATTCTGGAACCTCTTGGTTTAGTTAGGATTGCATGTATAGACAACCATTGTCCTGTATTCAATAACCCTAGAGGGAGACTGTGCTCGAACATCGCTTCCTTCCTTGATTTCTCTCCTACTATTTCCTGTATTTCTTTGTTTTTTCTTTCTCTTGTTCATGCACTAGCACTTCACTATTCAGGCTATTTTTCGGATCTAGAGTTATTACTAGTACTCAATTTCTTCGATACTTTGCATTTACGCACACTTTATTACGTGATCAGCATGTACACTTGCGTCCCTATCAACAACATCTGAAACACCAAATCAAATACGGAATTTTTAAGTGAAAAAGAATTAAACAAACATTGAATCCCAACTCTCTCAAGTTGAAATTGAGCAGAAATGTAGTAATTGATTGAGGAGTGTGGATTGGGCACAAAGGAGGCGGGGCACGAGTTGGGGACCATGGAGGAGCCAGTAGTGGGAGTTTTTGAAAGGGGAAAGCCGCGCTGCGTTGATAGCAGTGGAGATGATGCTGCTGTGGTGGCGGCGGAGGTGGCCAGAGAGAACGGAATGGAAGGGACCGTAAGGAAAAGATTATAAATTTTATTCCCCTTATAAGCAAGGCATGTTGTATATTCTTCCTGGTCATGTTTATTTCATTGATTTTAAGGATTTCGTTAATTAATGACATAAAATGTTTTTGTATTCGTAAGTTGCTCATAAAGACATTAGAGATTTGCTTAAGTATCTATTTTCTACCATATTTTATATAACTTTTATTTTGCATTTAAATTAGTAAATTTCTTCTTGGAAATAGATGTGAACTTTTCATTAATTACTTGGATATAATTTTGGCCTTTGTTATAATATATGGCTAGTCCAACTTACTATTGTGTGAAATCTTTTGTCATATCTTTTTTCCCCTCTAGAGAATTTATTATAATAAAAATTGAATCGGTATTCTTCAATAATTCAGAGATGTACTGATTTGCTAAAGAACACATTTTAATTTATATTTGTTGTAAACTAAGGCCAAAGAGGGCTGAAGCTGCAACTAGGCTCCCCTTTGATTTGCCACAAATGATGAAGATGAGGAAGAAATTGGAGTTGGAAGGATCAAGTCTCACTATGAAGAAGCACATCTCTGCTGCCAAGTAGGTCATTTGGAACCACTATCAAACACGAACGGAGAACCTTCAGGAGCTCAAGAAAAGGGTCATGTGTTTGATCTTATATCTATTTGGTATCTATTTGTTTTGTTATGTTAGATTTTATTTTCCTCAAAACAAACATCTGAAAAGTCTTCAGAGTGGTTGACCATTGTATGCAAATGATGAGAATATGATAGATACTTAGAGGTGTAAATGATGCACCTCTACTCGCAAGCAGGGACGAAACCAGGACTTGATGGTAGGAGAGGCTAAAGTCTAAAGGCAAAACATAAAAATAAATAAATAAATAAATAAATAATCCAAAAAAATAATTATTTTAAATGAAGAATAATGTGCTAATATAATAAAAATTTGAATACACATATTATAAAAAGATAGGGTTTAATTTAAATTTTTATTATTACCTATAGTAAATATATGATA
Source organism: Dioscorea cayenensis subsp. rotundata (assembly GCF_009730915.1). Lineage (NCBI taxonomy): Eukaryota > Viridiplantae > Streptophyta > Magnoliopsida > Dioscoreales > Dioscoreaceae > Dioscorea > Dioscorea cayenensis. The sequence continues at coordinate 6,323,114 of NC_052484.1, forward strand.
TTTTCAATAATTCAACTAATAAAAATACATCTCAAGTTTGTATTCTTTAAAAAATACTTGTATATATATGTTATAATATATTTGCTATGTCTCATGATCAATTTAAAATTTTTTAAATTACTAAAATTTTTATGTAAGATTTTTTAATTTTTTATAAAAAAAATTTGAAATCCTAGTAATTTTCAAATTAAAAAGATAAAATGTGAAAAAAATGTATGCACCAAAGAGGATTTGAACTTGGGTTGATTAGGATCACATGCTTTATGACTAGACCCACTAACCACTCAAGCACAACTACATTAAATGCTTTTGAGTGTCTAAATAGTCTATTTTAATTTAAGTATAGAAAAATCGAAACCATAAAACTTTATATTGCCTGAAAAGTGGTGTCTCAGCCTTTGCTAGCCCTCCCTTGATACCGCCCTTGCTCACAAGCTCCTCGAGCTCAATTCGATGAAAACTCAAACTCGGCTTGGTCAAAATTGTGTCGAGCTCGAGTAGTTGAGCGAGCCAAGTTCAAGTATTTTGATATTTGGCTCAAGTGCTCGCTAGCCTAATCGAGCATATATATAATATTAGATATATTATAAAATTATCATTTTATCCTTTAAAAATAAAAAAAAAGATTAAAATTTTTTAAATTATTAATTTTCTTTTTCTTTCTTGCTATGCCCGTCCACCGTCCTCTTTTAAAAAACAATCTAAGATTCATAATAGGGTTTTCTCTGAATTAGGGTTCCCATCTCCCCTCTGTGCATGTGATCAATTAGAAGAATCTCAAGGCTCAATCATCATCATCAATGGATTCAAGTGCAGGTACACTTCCGCAATTTATTATTTGTTCCCAAATAATTTTCAATCAAGAAGATCTTGGCTTTTGATAGGAATTATTCCCATTAGAAAATCCATCAAGTTATATCATGTATTAGATTAATATTATGGAATTTGATGTTTAAACATTGTGTATTTTGTATTCTCAGGCTTTAGACAGTGCTAGTTTAAGGACGAGAGAGAGCCAAAATAAGCAATCTAGAGACAAAGTAATGAAGATGGAGCATTTTTTGGTATCAATTAATGAAAAACATGGCAAACTAACTCACTTATGGGAACCTTACGGTTGTAAGCATCTTCTAAAGAACCTTGAGGGCATGTTTATGCCAGTAAGAAGAAGCTTAAGTATAACCAGAGGGACTTACGGGCAGGAATCACGCTCATAAGTCAGAATGTAAGGACTATTCTAAAGGATCTTACTAGCACAACATACACCCGCAAGGGTGGTCGCAAAGACTACCAAGAGAAGTTTACAGACTAGTGCTTATGACCGTAATATAGACCGTAACACAAACATAAGACCTTACAAATAAGACTTATGACCGTAAGTGATCACGTAAGGCTCAGAACCCATTGTCTCCAGCTCTTTACAATCGCGTTCTTACTCCTGTAAAAAGCTCGTAAGTGGTTAGGTAGAAATATTTTTGACGAGGATTTTGAGAGTATCTTTTGTTCTATTCAACAACGAGGCTTGGGGAAAGAAAGGAGGTGGATTTCCAGGTCTTTGGAGGCAAATTAAGAGGGAGAATCAACCTACCAAGTTTAGATTAGAGGGATTAATGGAGCCGTGAAGGGTTATCTTGGTAGCGTTTGTCGAAGGTCCTTTGACATTCTACAGCAGTCACCTCTCGGAGCAATTAAGAAGAGGGTTTTCATATATTCTTTTTTTCTTGTTATCTCTTGTGGCTTGGATGATTACTCTCCTCGAATAGAGAACTAATTTTCTAGATGTTTGGGCGTAGATGAATTCGAGGGTATATTTTGTTTTGACATTGGTTGTAGATCTTTATGCTTTTATTGTTTCTTAATTGCAATCTATATTATTTGAATCCAATTGTGTGTTTTCAATATATTAATTACTATCATGGGAAAAGCCCTAGATTTTTGTATGTTGTGCTTTGTGACGAGTAGAAATACTGAGGAGCGCACAAATATATAACATTTAATATTATTTTGTGCACTCATTTGGCATGTATTAGAGTAATATTATAGAATTCGATGTTGAACATGGTGTATTTTGCATTCTCATGCTTCGGTCAGTGCTTGAAGATGAAATAGATCCAAAAGAAGCATTCTAGACCAAAAACGTGGAAGATAGAGCTCTCTCAGCATCAATCAGTGAATAATAGGCCAGGCAGACTCAGTTACGGTCAACTTATGGCCGTGCTTACAGCTAGGGTGTTACTATTCATCCTTGCAAGAGGGGTTTAATATATTTTAGAATTTCTCTCGGTTCAAACAGGATTGCTATACTTATACAAGCTTTTGTCCCTGACTTATAAAACCCTAGAGGAACTCTACGCTCGAGTGATTTCATTTTCGTATTCTTGCTTTTTATTCAATTTCTACTTATTTTATTTACGGACATCACAACTATTTATTTAGACTAGTTTTCGGAGTTAGGATTAGGATTAATACTAGTACTCTCAATTTTCCTTGTGGATCGATACCCTGCCTTTGTGCACACTTTACTACTTGATAGATGCTTGCATCTCCTATCAAAACTTAACTTATTCAACTTTTTAAAACAACAAACTTGATTAAAAATTTGTTTATTGATTTTCCCATTATACATTGAACTATTCTACAATTTCTTTAAAACAATACTTTTAAATATCTTAAGAGTTTGAAAACAAAATAAATACTTTCAATCTATGACATATTGAAGAGATATAATTAATAAAATTATTAATGATATATATAGATGATGCATTGCTAATCACTTCAATTATTTTTTAATTCTCTAATCAAAGTAGTTGAGTACGAATTTGATATTAATGTTTATAACAAATAATATAATCAAACATTATTGTTTTCATAGAACCTAAGATATAATTTTGAGTAAAATAAAATTAAGACAATAAAAAAATATTTTGGATTAATAAAAAAAATACAATATGATAAAATTGTATATAAAAGATGAATTCAATAGTCTTCAATTACGTATTATTTATAATTTATTTTTTAAAATAAATCATAATTAATTTAGGACTAAATTGTAAATACTTTTATTATTTAGCAATTCAATCCATTTAATAATTTGTAATTAATTTAGAAATTGAATTACAAATATTTTCATGCATTTCAATGCACCCTCTGATCATTTATCATTATCTACGCCTCATTTCAGTGTTATTTTTATATTAAAATTTCCCCAAATTTTGAAAATTATCAATAACTGTTTTTAATTACATTTATATATTTATAAATATTAGTAATTATTAGCATAAATTATTGTTTATATTTTATTTTTTTTAAATTTAATTAATGCAAGGTCAAACTTTTTTCACTTGGCAATTAATTATCCATTTTGCTCATAATTCTTAATTTAAAAATTATTTTTAAGTAAATTTTAACTTAATTTATATTGGGAATATACAAGTAAATAATAATAATTTATTACATATATAAGTAACACATTATTTTAAAAAAAAAATATAAACTTAGATGTTTTGGTATGAAAAACAAACTTATTTAAAAATTACTTAATTTTGAAAATATAATTTTAAAATTTTAATCAATATTAATTTGATTAATTTGATTGATTAATGAAAATTTAAACTTCCTAACTATAAAAGATAAGATAAGATATTTTTTAATTTTATGATTGGATTCATAATATTATAATTTGTTAAATAACATAATTTATGATACAGTACTAACTTATTTTCATGATAAACTAAGCTATTTTTAAATTTTAAATAATGAAATAATATCTATTTAATTTAATATTGTTATATATATATTTTTTTGATAAATTGTTTCATCATTGACAGTGTCACATATTTGCTACTTTAATATATATATATATAGACAAAATTTCTAATATTTCAATGAAGATATAGAGAGATATTTATTATTATTAATTTTTATATACTGTTGTATTTTTAACAAACTATTTTAAAATATTAAAAGAAAAATATGATATTTATCATTATTAGTTTTATAATTTGATAAATAAAATAGTTTAATTTATCATCAAAGAGATAACCTATTTCTACTTTTAAAAGTTTAATAATAGAATAATTTAATGTAATATGGCAAACTTATATTCTACTTATATATATATATATATATATATATATGATATAAGATTATTTGAATGAAAACCCCAATAAAGAGATAGAGTAGCATTGGGTTTGTCATTAAAATAAATCAAACAAAAAATTACAATCATCACAACATGTAAAAAATCTAATTCAAAACGTTGAGTTTTCTTTATTCATAAATTGCACAAACTTTAAAATAAAAAACTAAAATTAAAAAAAAAAAAAAAAATTAAGCTACATCTCCATGACTAGCCCTAATTAGTACTATAAAGTTTTGGATACCCTAACCTCTCTGGAATTCTCACAATATTGCATTGTTTCGGTACACCAAGCATAAACGCAGTGGTGGTAGTATCATTGCCGAAAACAAACATAACATCATCGCATTTAGCGAAAAAATCCGCCCAAAAATATTCTTTAATAATATTTGTATGTGTTCGCCAAAACACATTAACAACAAAAACTTACATGCCAGAGGCTTCTCTTGTTTCAATTGAGATGTGGTTTCGGTTGCACTAAATACTTGAGCGGAAAAAGAGTGCTCTCATGCTTAGCCAAAGAAAAGGATGGTATAGGCTTTTTATCAGTAAAAAAGCTGTGGGAGTATAAAACTTGAGCGTGTAAATCGAGATATTCGATAGACGGATTTCGATGTTGATTATGCATGGCGAAATTGAATGCGATTTCGTAGCAAATTTGAAGAGGCAAATTGGCAGAAGAGTGATTGAGGTTGAGATTGTTGTTGTAGTATGAGAGTGCAGCAGAGGTTACATAGAGTCTCGGTGCAGAAGAGTGATTTGGTCACGAGTCATAATGGTCAAATTTAAGTGGAAATTGCTAAAAACACCCCCAAATTTTGCAATATACACAGATTCTTCCTCTAAATTTGAATATCCATAAAAACCCCCTCGTTTTGAATACAATGATTTTTTAAAACCCCAAGCATCTAACAGTGATTGATAGAGTTAATTTGAAAATATTTGGACGAAATTATCCCTTGCGTGGGAAGTTGTGGCAAGTGTGACAGATGTGGTCATAATGCCTTTGGGTGCAATGAGTTTCTATTTAAAACATGACATTTCTGTTTAAAATATGAGATTTCTCCTATTTAAAAAATAAGTTTTCTGTTTAAAAAATAACTACATGCATTACTCTGCTAACCTAAATTCTTTTCCAAAAACTTATTAAAATTTTAATATAAATATCGTTATCTCCATATAATAAAGAACGGCCTTGGTTGTCTTTATTTAATGTTTTTGTTTATTATATTGTGTTTACATTTAAAAAAGTGTTTAAATATTGTTGTTTCTATTTAAATATGTACGCGTGACCAAGATTACGAAGTTTTTATACCAAGATTAATTTGTTAGGTAAATATTAGTTTTCTAAGTTCTTTTTTTAACATATTCTTTTGTTTCTGTTTCTGTTTAACAAAAAGGAATGCAAAAAGAATAAAAAAATGTATGCAAAAAGGTTTAACATGATGTGATTAGGCGGTTGTTTTCCCAGGGCAACGATGGAATTTCATAACATGGAGCAAGTCCTAGTGACCTGCAGGGGCAAAAATGAAGTGAAACAATAAAAGAAGGGTTGTTTGAGGTATTCAAAACTCACAAAGCTGTTTGGGAAGTTTTGAAATTTTTGAGAGGTAAACAATAATTTTCTCTAAATTTAACCTAGCCATTATCTTATGCAATTTTTTTTTTTAAAACATATTACTCTGCTTAAAAATATTTGGCAGATAAGAAAGAGAAAAAATTCAAATGACAAAAGTAGAATCACATATGATATTGTTTAATTATTTTTAAGTTTTACACATATTAAACTAATTTAATTTTTTTCAATTTCAAATAATGTGTGTGTATTTATCACTACAAAATTTAAAATTTTTTCTTTATATCAAAAGAACGCAACGTAAGCTAGAAAATTCCTACTATTGTAACATTTGCATGTTTACTCATGTAAATATCAAAATATATATTATCTTACATTTACATTTGTTTTCACATTTTAAAGGGATATATATGTAATTACAAATTTAGTGAAGGTATATATGAAAAAAAATCATACATTTCTTTTATACCATTTACCAAAGCAACTTAAAAATTATTTAAATTTTCTATTCTTTTTTGCAAACACACGCCTTAAAAAGAGAAGCTTTCTTAGTTAAAGATGGTTAGTTACAGGGTAAATATGCATCTAAATTAGTTAAATTTCATGAACAAAGAGAGCTGAATTAATATATATATATATATATATATATATGGGCAATGTGACCAGTGCTATGTAGGGCATGGACACTGAATAGAAAAATGTCCAGCCCATGTACCCCGATTATCAGCATTGAGTCCAATGGAACTTAAACTCAGCATTTGTGCCATACCAACATCTTTTGTATTGGGACCAATATTGTTAGGATCGGATATGAATTCTTTGATGAAATATAAGCCAAATAATTACTTCCGAAATTCATACAGATATACCCTCATTAATATTATTTTACAGCAAAACCCTCGTTTATGGAGAAAAAACTTTGAGTTTATTAATTTGTTTCAATTAATTTTTTTGATTAGTTTTAATAAGTCAAATATTAGTTATGTAATCTAAAAGATCAATTAAATGTTAAATCAATATTTATTAAAAATTTTAATCTTCACATAATAAAAAATAAAAAATTTGAATGCTGACATTGATTTTTAATTATGCAAGGGCTAATCATCAAGCGCACTACTTTCTTAACCTAGTCGATCATCTTTCAAAATAATATATATATATATATATAATTCTCTCAATAAATTTTGGATTTTTTCAAAACTTACATTTTTAATTCTTTTATTTAAAATTCTAACTTTTTAATCCCCTACTATTTTAATTTAGTCATGTCTCTATAAAAATTGTAGAAACTAAAAGATTACAAATCAAATAAAGTTTATAAAAATAAAAATAAAAATAAAAAGACTATTAAAGAATTATATATATATATATATATATATATATATATATATATATATATAAGGTTTTAACCGCCCATTCTCTCCTGAAGAAGGCTTTTTTTAGATGCATTAAAAATAAAAAAAATATTTTTAAATTTGTCAAAGTTGGATAGCTATGGAAACAAGGAAAAATTATCATGCTCATTGCAATTATAATGATTTTGTTTGTTTTGATATGATCTAATTTTATTTGAAAACTGTGGTTTATCCACATTTATTTATTTATTTGAAAATGTTATTGCTTTGTTTAGACTTTGATGGAGTTGGATTTATTGTTGCACTTAGATTTGACATGGTTGTTTTCCGATTTCCACTATTTGTTGTAGTTGATAACATATAGGTTTACCGGCATTTAAGCATGTGTGTAATTTAAAAAAAAAAATATTTCTTTGTAACAATAAATAGCGATATTGTTCATTAAAAATTCAAATATAAAATTCTAAGCAAATAAAAAAATATTATATTATTCAGATATAACTTTAAATTTAAGTAAAATATAATATAACAAATCACATATAAAAATCAAGTTCATGATTTGAAAAACAGAGCTAGGATTACACCAAATCAATGCAAACAAGATTAGTCATTTTATTAGTTTGGCGACGATTATTTGAGGCAAATTTGATGAGAAAGGAAAGAGAGAAAGGATGAGTATTTAGATTTTTAGAGTAGTAAATTTATGAGAAGTGCTCGATAGAAAAAAAAAAACTCTTTTGCTGGGTATGATAAGTTTCATATAAACTCCTAAATTTAGACAATTTAATAAAATAGCAAAAAATCACTAATAGGTTAATTTAAAAAAATATATATATTCACGGGTTTATATCAAACTTTAAATTTTATGTTGTTTTTTTTTTAATTAAGAGGAGCAAAGATAATATCAAATAATTTATGTCAAAACACCATAAAATTAATTAAGTTTGTATTTCTTCCCCAAGCTTTTACTAATTGAATTATAAAATATAAGCACAGTAACCAAACTAAAAACCAAGAAAAATTAAATGGCATGCAAACCCTTTTGCTGGGTACCAATAAAAATATGAAAACTTTGATATAAACTCTTAAGTTTGGACAATTTAATATAACCTACTAATAGATTAATTTTTTAAAACATATACTATCACGGGATTATATCAAACTGTAAATTCTATGCTGATTTTTGTTTTTAATTCAAAGGAGCAAAGCTGATACCAAATAATTTATTTATTTATTGAAAACGTAGATCAACCACGTACATTAACGCCAAAGATACCAAATAATTTAAATAAAAAAATCATAAAATTAATTAAGTTTTTTTTTTACCACCCAAATTTTTACTAATTGAATTGTAAAAAGAAAAGCACAGTAACTAGACTAAAAACCAAGAAAAATCGGCATGCAACTCTTTCTAAATTTTTCACTAAATAACCAAATCACAAATGAACGACAAATACAAACTTGACATAAACAAAAATTAGTAGAAAAAAAAAAATTTAAATAAGATAAGATACGATTATCAAAAGAAAATATAATTCAAAACATGAAGTTTATCTTTATTAATTATCCATAAATTGTAGTCTAAAAACTAAAGAAACATTGGGTTACACATCCTTGAATTACGTACCTTAATTATGATCATAAGGTCTGCTTTGGCTTGTTCTACTCTAAGATCCAATCAACACTGCATTGTTTGGGTTCACCGAGCATAAACGCCTCAGTGGTGGTGGCATTGCCAAAACTTAGCTTTATATCATCACACTTAGCCAAAAAGGTCCAACATTGACGAGTCAAATAGATCCAACACAGAGGATCCAATTTAATTTGCCATTGCACATGGACTCCGAAGACCAACACGCCATCGGCTTCTCTTGTTTCAAGCAACTCTTGATTGAGCTCTGGTTTAGGTTGCACCAAATACTCGATCGGGAAGAAAGTGCTCCTGTGCTTAGCCAAAGAAAATGTTGGTATAGGCTCTTTATGAGAAAAAAAGTTGTCGCAGTAAAAAGCTTGAGCTTGTACATCGAGATATTTTAAAGTGGATTTTCGATGTGGATTATACATGGTGAAGTTGAATGTGATGTCGTAGTAAGTTTGGAGAGGTAAATTGTTGTCGTGGTAAGTATGGAGAGGAAAATTGACATTGTTGTTGTAGTATGAGAGTGAAGCAGAAGTTATGTTGAGTGAGGATTTTATGTGGTTTACATCACTTGCGTAGTCATACCATAACTTACCAACCAGAAAGCACAAAAGGAAAACACCAAAGAATGATTTTAAGCAAACCACGTGATCATCAATATCTTGAAGGGAAAGGTGTGTGACTGGGTTGCCTGTGGCCACAGTGGAACTAGGGTTAGGGTTAGGGTTGTTTGCCATGAAAGGCAGAAAGGAAGGAGAGGGGGGTTGAAGGTTTATAGTTGTGTAGGGTTTGGGGTTTGCAAATGTACGTGAACCAGGGTTTAATAGGAGTAAGAGCAATGGGATAAACCTGATGATGATGATGATGATGATGATGATATTTATTTTAATTTTATGTTGGATTAAATATTTATGGGTGTATTGGATGGAGTGGATAAATTTAATTAATATTAATGAAAATAAATATTTTGTAATTAAAATGTTGGGTTTTTTAAAATAATGAATTTTAAAATTTATAACTAAAAAAATATTTTTAAAGATGGTAAGGTAGGTTCTTTTATTTAAAAAAAAATAATTAGTATGTTATAATTATTTAAAAACTACCAATAATTACAAAATTATATATTTTTATTATTTAAATATTTATTTTTATCAATATTGATTAAGTTAAAACCGGATAAAATCCATTTAAAACCTTCCTCCTAAACGATTTGTTAGCTTATATATATATATATATATATATATATATACATATAAAGCCATATTTATTTTTATTATTTAAATTTTTATCAATATTGATTAAGTTAAAACCGGATAAAATCCATTTAAAACCTTCCTCCTAAACGATTTGTTAGCATATATATATATATATAAAGCCATATTTGTAAAAAAAAAAAAAACCCTTGATAAAGTATAAATTTACTCGAGATATTATCATATGCAAACTTTTTTTTCTTTCCAAATAAAAATAAAAAATACTGCTCCTATAGATATTTGGTAGACCAAGAACACAAACAAAAAAAAACGATTCAAATGACAAAAATATGATTATATATGATATTATTTAACAATTTTTTAATTTTAGCACATATTAAATCAATTTAATTTTTTCAACTGTAAATCGTGTGTGTAAATTGTACGTATGTCGCTACAAATACGTCCCATTTCTCAAACAAAGAGAACCCAGATACAAGTTATATATATAAAAGGATAAAAGTCATAGAATTACTCCGAAAATTCATACAAATATACCCATATGTCAATATAATTTTTCAAAATACCCTTCTTTAAAAAACTTTAAATTTATTCTTTTATTCAATTAATTTTCACTGGTTTTAATAAATCAAATATTATTTATATGTAACCTAAAAAGGTCAAGTAATTGTTGAATTGATATTTATTTAAAATGTTTCCGTCTTTTTATAAAAAAACAAAAACAAAAATAAACGTTGATATTGATTCTCCCGTGGGATGTTTTTTGGATGGATCTTCTAATATCTCCAAGTGCTTAAGCTCGAGGAGTTCTTCTATGTCTAAGCCAAACTACATATCTTGTGAGGAAAGAGAGTTAGTTTAAATATAATTTAGATTTAAATTATCTTCATGGTAATAGAAAGTTAAGTAGATTTAAATACTTATGGTGATTCATACTATTACATTTGAATTTATATATATTTGACATTTTTTATTATAATTAAATTTTAAATTTAGAATTGAGTTAATTCTTTGATGGAAGGGAAAGATTACATATAGTCAACCATTGGATAGCCCAATGGTATGACATCAAAGTGTAAGGGGAGGTCATGGGATCAAATCTCTCCCCCAATAGTACTCCCCCAATAGTACTGTTCCCCATACTGGTTATATACTGTTCACCCAGGATTTTTATACTATTCTCATCTTTCGTCATATCTTGTACATCCGGGTTCTAATCTCGTTTATATTCATAAAAATGACGCTTGTCGTCTATTATTCAAAAAGATTACATATAAACTAGAGCCGGGGTCTCAATTAAATGCAATTGAAAGTACACTGATATATTGTTTCTTTAATGATATCAATTATTTAATTTGGTATTAATTATATAATGGTTATTTTTAATAGAGAAAAATATTTTAGAATTGTGTTTTTTTTTTCTTTCTTGTGTTATGTGTTATTCATTCTTCTCTTATTTGATGAAGTTAATTTTATTGCTCTTGAGTTAAAAGATTAAACTCCTTTAATTTGAAGATTTGTTTTCCATCAATTACTGATATTTAGATTTTTAAGGTCGAATCATGTCGTTTGTTCAACTTTTTATTTTTCCTAGATCACAAACTATTATTCATAATAAACTAATCCAACAACCCTAATTAGAAATATAACGGAAATAAATCAAATTGTAATATTGAATTTAGTTTAATAAGTTAATTTGGTCTACTTTTGATTTAATTACCTAACCTGGGAAAAAAATAAAAGAAATATGACTTTGAATCAATTAATTTATAATTTTTCCCAGACATATCCAACTCATTTTGATAATTTTAATTTAGTGAGTTGCACCCACTTCAATGGCTTTGCTTATACGAGTTAAACTCATTTCAATTAATTATTTTAAAAAATAAACTAATAAATAAATAAATATTTAGGCTTCGATTTGGTAAATTCAGGTTTGGTCTAATTAATGGGTACATGCCTACCGCTAATTTAAGAACTTATATTGGTAGAGTTTCTATACCCTATCAAAATTTATACAAGTTATAAAAAACCAGGCTTGCAAAAAATAATTAAAACCAATCTTAAAAAATATATATAGATTATTTTAATTCAATTTAAATGGTAATGGGATCCATTGAATAGTGCATAAAAAATTATCTTACATAATTTTCAAAGTTTTTATTTCAATCCAATTATTTATTTAAATTTTTTATTACAAAAATTTATAGAAACATGTTTAAATTTAAAAGGACTATGAAATTTAGCAAGATTTATGCTATTGACTTTTATAATTGATGTCGGAAATTGGCTAACATAGGATAATATGATTCTCATGTTGGATAAGCTTGCTTTCAAGACGATGTAACAAGCTTATCACACCCACTGACTCGATCAAATGTGTTCTTTGTAATATGGTTGTTGAAATGGCCAATTGTAAGGGTCGGTGCCCGTGACACCAATCATAGCTAAGATTTGGAGTCACTTCAGTAGGCTTTAGCATTTCCCAAATACCTCCTAACTCTCATGGGGCTTTGTGATTTCTTGGAAACACAATCTTCTTGCCCCTTTAAAAATAACTTAAAATATTTTATCCAAAGCGACTATTCAAAATATTTGGCTTAACTGTTATATATGGAGTAGAATTTGAATTAAAGGCTTGATTGGAGATTATTCAAAGACAAGTATAGAAGACAAGTATAGAAGATTGAAGACACATTGAAGATTATATGGGATTGAATATATACTTGGCAAGTGTTCAAATTCAAGATTTCATTAAAGAATGATTGGAGATTGATTTGGTTAATTGAAGATGGATTGAAGATCATGAAGATTATTGAAAATTTGTTGAAGACCAAATTTGAAAGACTAATGACAAGTTAGAGATTGCTTGAAGTGTTAGGATTATGCCCTCGAATGGCACTATGCCAAATTAGTGCTTTCGTGGCACCTTTATAGCGGCGTTTTTCAAACGCCGGCCTTATAATACATTGTGCGGCGTTTTTATACTAAAACGCTGGGCAGGTTGATTCCGGGGCCAACAAAAACATGGCGCGAGATTTTTTTTTTAATCGCGGCGTTTTATAATATAAACGCCAGGAAGTTGTGTTATTTGTACGGCGTTTATGTAGTAAACGCCGGCAAAGTTCATTTTCCTCAGTAAATATAAAAGAAAATATTTTACCCTGGCGGCGTTGATATTTACAAACGCCGGGAGAGTTTATTTCCTAAATACTTACAAAATATATTTCATCTCTTTGTTTCACTGGCTCTGTGGGAGTTTGTCTCTTTAACTCTATCGATCGCTTTCTTTTCCTGTGGTGGCAGCCAAGAGAGCATTGGTCCCCGTTCATTGTCTCTCGAACTGGATTGATCGCTCTTTTTCTCTTACTCGCATGCCTTGCTCCCCGATCGTCGTCCTCGCAGTAGACGTCTAGATCCGTGAGGATTTGCTCGCCGATTGTTCTTTTTCTCACCAGCCGTGCTCCCCGATCGTGCCATCAGGTATTCTTCGATCGAAGAAAACCCTTCAAAACCCATTTGCTGGGTTTGATTTCTGGTTCCCGTCAATTTCTAGATTTTCTTGATAGTTTTGGGTAATTTTCATTTCATTGCGGTTGTTATGTATTAATATGTTTATCTGTCACTAATTGGTGGTAACCCTTGCTTTGTACTAGGGTTTGGGTATTCAGTTTGCAATTTGAGATCAGATTCCCTTATATATAGTCTTTCTCCCTTTCCTTTAGTGGGGCTTTAATTTGAGTTTGAGTTCTATTTTGGATGAGATTTTGGTATGGTTTTAAGGAATAAGAAAATATAGGTTGTGTCTGTTTTATATATAAGTCTACATGCCCTTAACATATGTACTGCATATACAAGATTGAAAGTTTTGGCCATTAGTTTACATGTTTTAGATTAGTTGATTATTCTATTGCTTTACAGTGGTTGTCTCCATAACTTTCCTAGATCGTTGATTAATCTTTAATTCAGCCATAGTTCCCTAAACCTCTTTCAGTTGGAGGGTGACTCAATTATATTGGTAAACCACTGAGTCCTTTGAGGAGTTTAGGATATAAAATAGCTAAAAATATTTGGAGGATTCTTAACAGTAGAGCCCTAAAAATGCCTTGTTAGTGACTCAAATTTGTCAGAACATTTGAAGCTTCTATAACCTAGAACTTAATGTGATGGTCTTTACTAAATATGCATGATATATAAATGCTATATTTTTTCCTCTGGGAGCTAAATTGAGTATCCACATGATTCGATATTCCTCAGGTGGTTGGTGGTGTAGTTCTGGGATTCATCATAGCATCCATTGGGTGTCTGATCGACAAGGCTGTAAATGTGTGAGCTATAATGATTGATGAGTATACTTATTCACCAAACAAGCATTACTGGCCTCTTTTTTTCTTTTTTTTTTCTATTTAATTTTTTGGCATGTTAATCTATATTTGTTAAGCCCTTAATTTTTTCTGATTGTAGGTCATCTTTGAAACTTCAAGAATTGCTGATGTTGTCAATGGTTTGCTAAGACACATAACCTGCCAGGGACATACAATTGGATGGTATATATATATATATATATATATATATATCTGAATGTTTATTAAAAAATCTTTGTTAACTTTGATCTAAAATGCTTAAATTGTTTATATTAACTAAGTTTTGCAATTATCAACCCCATGTTCTGCTTAGCAAACTCAACAAGATTTTTAATGGAAAATAAAATTAGTCTAGTAAAGTAGGCAGACAACTTACATCCCATTTCTTTATTTAATGATCCTAACAGAAAATTAGATGCAAACTCTTTTTTGTAGTAGGGCTAGATGCATTGCATATTAAATTGGGTTGATTTGGATACTAGGGGCAAATGCATTGCATATTAAATTAGTTTTAAATTGTGCATTGTATGGGATATACATACATAACATTAATTGCAAGGTAGGGATTTCTCTTTTATAATAATCAATATTTAATCTTCGCTACACAAGAACATATAATTATTAAGTATCCAATTTTATTTTTATACATTAACCAGAAATGAATAAGAGTTGGATGCATAAGTCAAGGTTGAGCCAAGAATATGAACATGGTGTGGAAGAATATCTTAAGTTTGCATTCAATAACACAAGTCAAGATGGTATGATTGTATGCCCTTGCGTAAAATGTGTGAATATTCATTGGCGAACCCGTGAACTAGTGCTTGAACATTTAATATGTGATGGAATTCTACAAGGATATACATGTTGGTTTTTCCATGGAGAACATGTTCCATCTCCCACTACTAATACAACAATCACTTTCAAAGATGCTTCAATTTCCCATAACATAACCCATCAAGTTAGGAAAGATGGCATTGATGAATTGTTAAGGGATGCTCTTAACATGCATCAAGTTGATCAAGGGAATTCGGATCCTAATATCTATGAAATTGATGTAGAAGTGAATATTGGGGGATGGAAGTTACAAGGGGGTAGATGACGAACAACCTTCAGAGGAAGCTGTAAAGTTTTACAAGTTGTTAACAGAAATGAATGAAAGCCTTTATGAGGGTTCAAAGCATTTTAGATTGTATTTTTGCATTCGCCTGTTTCATCTGAAATGCATGTTTGGAATGACTGGAAAAGGGCTCGATTTGTTGATTGAATTTCTAAAAAAGTTCTTTCCCTTAGCTGTTATTCCTAGAAGTAGTCATGAGTCCAAAAAAGTCATCAACGATTTGGGTCTTGGGTATGAAAAAATTCATAGTTGCCCTAATGACTGCATGTTGTATTGGGAGCTTAATGAACATCAACAATCTTGTCATGTGTGCCGGTGTTCTCGCTGGGTGTCAAATGATCCCAAACATTCTTTGGATGATGATGGTGATACCGTTTGTAAGAGACTTGCAAAGGTATTACGGTATTTCCCTTTAATACCACGACTGCAGAGGATTTTCATGTCTTCTAAGACTTCAGTTGATATGGTTTGGCATGCTGCTGGTCGAACAAATGATGGCCATTTGAGACACCCTGCCGATGCTCAGGCATGGAAATCTTTTGATGCAAGATATCCAGATTTTTCTTGTGAACAACGAAATGTTAGGCTTGGGCTTTGCTTAGATGGATTTAACCCATTCAAGATTTTAAGTACATCTTATAGTACTTGGCCAGTAGTCTTGATTCCCTATAATTTGCCGCCATGGATTGGGATGAAGCAACCTTCTTTCATCTTATCAATGGTTATTCCAGGCGACAAAGATCCTGGAAATGATATCGACATCTACTTGCAACCTCTCATTAAAGAGTTAAAGCAATTGTGGGTCGGTGTTGAAACTATCAATGATTTTTCTGCTTACGCAAATTTATCAGGTTGGAGCACCAAAGGAAAATATGCATGTCCTTGTTATGCAGTGCAAACTTCTTCAAGATGGTTATCTAATGGGAAAAAGTTTTGTTTCATGGCACAACGACGGTGGTTACAAAATGATCATCCGTACCGATCACAGAAACATATGTTTGATGGAACAGTTGAGATGCGTGGAGCTCCTCCGGCTACTTCTGGATCAGATATTTTGTTAATGTTAAAAGACTTGCAATTTACATATGGAAAATGGATGAAAAATAATTTGAAGAAATCAAAATCTACTTCTACATCAGTGAAGAGATGACATCAAGAACCCAATGTTGACATAGACAATGATGCGGATGAGGTAGAGGAAGATGAATCACATGCGGCAATACTATGGAAGAAGCGATCCATTTTCTATGAATTACCTTATTGGGAGCATAATTTTTTGCGGCACAATCTTGACCTCATGCACATTGAAAAAAATATTTGTGAAAATTTTGTTGGGACAATTCTTAATGTGGATGGGAAATCAAAAGACAATTTAAAAAGCAGACTAAATTTGGTGGAAATGGGTATTCGTCGAGAGCTTCATCCTGAATATCTTTCCAATGGAAATACAAGACTACCACCGGCATCCTTTTCCATGTCCAACGCTGAAAAAGATCTTTTTTGTCATGTACTGAGGAATATAAAAGTCCCAGATGCATACTCTTCAAATATTTCCAAAGCTGTGAATGAGGAAGAAAGAAAACTTCAAGGGTTAAAATCTCATGACTATCATATATTACTACATGATTTGCTTCCAATTGCTTTGCGCTCATCCATGTCCAAACAAATGACTCTTGCCATTTCAGAAGTTTCAAATATTTTCAAAATCCTTTGTGGTAAAGTACTTAATGTGGAAGACATTGACAAGCTTCAGGATCGAGTAGCAATAGCTTTATGCCACTTAGAAAGGATTTTTCCACCTTCATTCTTCACTATAATGATGCACCTAGTTATACATCTGGAGGCCAAGCTTGGCGGTCCTGTTTATTACCGATGGATGTATCCAATCGAACGGTATTAGTTTTCTTGTCCAATAATTTTTATAATATTTTATCAATCAAAATTCGTTGGGTTAATATTTTCAACTATTTGTTATAGGCTTTTGCTAAGTTAAAAAATTATGTCCGAAAGAAGAGATTTCCTGAAGGGTCTATTGCAGAAGGATATTTGGCGATAGAATGTGTATTTTTTTGTTCGAGATATTTGGTTGATGTTGAAACTGTATTTGATAAACTTGTGAGAAACCTAAGCAAGTGCATGATGAGAGAATTGCAAGCTGTTATTTATTCAAAAGTGGTGGAGAGCCAATAGGGAAAATTGAGGTGGTGGAGTTGGATGATAGATCATGGGCACAAGCAAATCGTTATGTGCTATTACACCATGAAGCTATTGAACCATTCCAGAAGTAAGGCAAACATTTTTGGTTTTTTTTTGTTTAGTTAGGCATAGTGTGTTGACATGTATTATCCTTACCTGCAATGAGTATAAAAATATATTGAGAGATCAAATGCGTGCTCGACGTTCAAACGCACGGGATGTTCATAGGAAATTTATTGAAACTTTCCATGAGTGGTTGGGGGAAACTGTAAGCGATAGGAAAACCTTTTAACTATATCAATTCCCCATTAATATATGTACATTCACATACATACATTTAATTAAATATATGCAATTTGAACAGGTTTCTCAACATAGTGATGTGGTTGAAGAAGTTAGATTCCTTGCAAAAGGTCCGAACAGGGTTATAAAAAGGTATAAAGGGTTCATCATTAATGGATTTATTCACACAAAATCTCGGGAAAGATGTAGAAGAACACAAAATTCTAGAGTTCTTGTTACCTCTTCCACGATAAGCTATGCCAGTGCAAGGGATGCTAATCCATTAGAAGGAAATGTCGACTATTATGGGATATTGACTGATATAATTGAGTTGGATTATTTCAACAAGTTCAAGGTTGTGCTTTTTCGATGTGATTGGGCTGATGTGAATACTAGCAGGGGAGTTAAGAATGATAAATATGGGTTCACAATGGTAAATTTTTCTCCCACGATTCACACGGGTGAACACATTCTGGATGAGCCATATGTGCTTTCATCTCAAGTGAAGCAAGTTTTTTATTCTGAAGACCCAAAAGAACCTGGTTGGTTCATTGTAATAAGCAATCAACCAAGGGAGGTGTACGACATGGGTGATGAAATTGCAGATTTTGGACCTACAACCGAATGTTTTCCTTCCACTGATGAGGGTACTTTCAGTGCAAATGATGATTGCCATTGGGCCCGTCAAGATGGCGACGATGATATTTATGATTGTTGACAAAAAATTTTAGTAAGTTGATAGTTTCAGTTCTGAAAATATGTTCCCTTTTATATGCATTAGGATGTTCTTGCTATGTTCATATATTTTATGTTCCCTTTTAATAATTCCATAAGAATGGCATATGTTCCATGTTATATATACATTACAGAATTTGAGAAGAGGATCGAGGGAGAGGGAACATGGTGCTATTTATCTCACTCCTTTTTCTCATTGTTTGGAGGAAGAGATTGATGATCCTGAATATAAGAGATTGAGGTGTCGAGTGAATTATCATGCGCTTAGATTCAAGCCTCACATAATGAAATTAAGCTCTGAGATAGTAAACAAGATTCAGTCACAAGGTCATTTCCAATAATTCATTTTGTGGTCCTCTTTTGAATCCATATATGTATCAATTTCCCTGAGTAACAAATCATTTCATTACTGATGCATATATATATATATATATATAAACATAACATACTTTCATCTGATTAATGGATTCTGACTATATATATATATATATAAAGTTGTTTAGTTAACTAATTAATTGAAGTGTTATTTATTGCAAAGCTTTGCAGCTTAACAAATTAAGAGATGCCAAAACAGAAGAAAGACACTTTAATTAGCACTATGAAAAAGTGCATTAGATGAAGCACTAGAACAAAGTTAAGCATGAGTTGACATATATATTTGTTTAATATCAGGTGCCAATGGATTAATTAAACTCTATTAATGCTCAAATAAATTTTATTATTAAAGCTATTCCATGAGTAGTAGTGGTGTGGTGAGAATGACAAAAATAAACTCATAGCAAAGCAAGAAAGAGATCATCAATGGCATGGGCTTGTTGATCATGCTCTTTTGCTCATGCCAATGTCCTATATTGGAGCATGGCATGATTGCTAGCTACCAATAAGCTTAACAGAAAGATCAATTAAACATTTCTGATTCTAGAGGGACATGAGAAAAAGTTGGATTCCTTTTCTCCATAGACAAAACAAGAATGAGATAGATCTCATATATATATATATATATATATATGTATGTATAAATTATCAAATGAGTGGGAATTAAATTAAAGGCAAAAGAAGGACAAATCTCAGTGAACATGCATGCATGCACTTGATCACAAATATATTTATTGTTTAATTTAACTAAAGCTAGCACTACATTATCTTCAAATTTAATTCAATGGGTATATATATATATATATATGCATTTAGATACAGTGGAAGCAGACAAAGAATTCCATCAGATTGAGTGCATGCATGTGAATGTGATAGAGAATTAAGTTAATTTGAAGAAGTCCCTGGATTGTGATTTAGAAGCATTTAATCAATCGGTGAACATGGACCATGTAGTAAAAACTAAAAAGAAGATCATGCCAAACTTGTGTGTTGTTATCTATCAATAATCTTGGACCACATCATGTTATCAGATGGAAGAAGATGATAATTAATTATGATTAATTATGTGGAAGAACCTAAGTATGCAGCCTTCAAATTCAGACGTTTTGTTTCTTAACCGTTTGAAAGGTTTAGATTAATAATTCTGTGTGCAAATCAAATGGAAGTGTTGTATTTTTCTAAATGAAAAAATTTTAAGAGTTTTGTACATCTAAGCCCAGCCAAATGACTTGTTGGTCATGTTGGTGTTGGAATATGTGAATGTTGTACATTCTTTTTCTTTTTTGTGTGATTTATGGTTTTGAGTGAACCAATATTTTTACTGTTTGATGATCATGTTATGAGGTGTGGGCAGCAGTGGAAATTGGTAGGGAATAATGATGGTTTGAGTGTTCTTTTGATTTTTAATGTTCAGCTCCTTTTCTTGTTCGTTGTTGAGATTTTTTTAGGGTTTGTGTTTTTGTTCTGGTGCTATTGTTTTGATCTCTCTCCATGCTCGCCCTGCTTGTGGAGTGGTGAGTGAGCATTGTTGTTTTTATGTCGAAATCTAAAGGTACATTATTATTTTTAAATGATTTGAGATGTCTTTTGTTGGATTATTGCGTGCTTGTTTATTCAAGTGTTGTGGCCTCTGTTCTCTGTTTGTTGGTGGTGACTGGTGAGCAGTGTCGTTTTTGTTCAGATCTCAGTGCATTAAGTTTTGATTTTTAGTTTTGAGATGTCTTTTGTTGGATTATTGCGTGCTTATTTGTTCAAGCTTTGATTTTTTTTTTTTGGTTTAAATCTTTTATCTGTTTGTTGGTGGTGAGCATTGGTATTTTTGGTCAATTTTCAGTTCATTTATTATTTATTTATTTATTTTTTGTATTTTTTTGGTTTGATGAAGTGCTTGTGGATGATATGTCACCTTTTGTTTTCTAGGAAAACATTTACAGAATTACAGGTAGATGGAATCAATACTTGATATTTTTGGAAAGATTTCAAATTTATTGGAGTGCTAAATTTTGTTTAAACTGAACCCTTTTTGTTTTTTTTACTTCAAATATGAAGAATGGGGGAATTATATAAATGGACAGATTTAATAAGAGAATAGTATTGCTGTGCTTATGGTTTTTGCCGAGTTTTTGAAGTGGCCTTAGTTAGGTTAGTCTTAGGCTGAGGGTGTTGAGATTCTTGCTGGTTTAAACTTGAAATAGAATTTGTGAGAAGTTTGGTCTCTAAATCTATTGTATCTTGTTATCTTTCATGAGTTTTTGTCCAGTCCTGCTTCAAATGTTATGAATAGTAGCAATTGCAGCTCAAATGTAGCTCCTGTGCTTTTCCCCCTTTGCCATCATACATTCAATTATTCCTGGCCCAGCAAAGTTCATATCATGATCTTTGGGTGCTAGTTCTAATTTTATGCTTTTGTTTGGAATCTCTATGTGGTTTCACTCAGTCTTGTAGTATCATATTGACTGCTTCCATGGCTTGTTATTAACATCAACATTTATTATTGTTCCTGAATAATAGATGTCGATGTTAATTTTATCTAGTTTGACCCAATATGGACATAAATGGTTAATCCTACATTCCAACTATATGCGGCCATAATTTATGTTGTCTGTTATTTTGGCATTCATCAGTATCAATTTAATTTATAGCATCTTTTAGTGGTTTATTTCTTTAACTTGTGCACATGGCTTCTAAAGGGCTCCATAGCTTTCTCTTCACCTCTGCTATTTCTTAGATTTTTTCAAATTGTCATGAACTATGGCATAAGGTCATTCAAGGAAGTATTGGTTCCCATATTATTGTTATGCTAGTTAGAGATCCCATATTTATTTATCTAAATAGTTGTTGAATCATATGCACTCGTGGCGAGTTATTCCACACCTTCCTTTTTTTTTAAAATTTGATTCTCTCTTACATTTGGATATCTTTCATTTGATGTCATGTAGGAGAAAATTTAAAAAAGACCAAGAAAGAAAGAGAGGACTTTGAAAAACTTAAAATTTAGAAGAGTATCAATCTTATCTGCTATTGGTAGGTCCTGTTCTGTTGTTGACTTGCTATTTTATAGATATACAATCTTGCTTTCAGAACTTAATAAAGAAAAGTCATTTGATGAATTTGTTCAAGCAGCAACAACAATCCTGCCTACAACCAAATAACATGTAGTCAATTAACTGTAAAACAAGCAGAGACTAACAAAATGCTAGTCAATTAATTTTCATGACTTGCTGAATTCTTTGGATGCCTAGCAAGGGACTGGTATGCATTTCATTTCCTGGTTTATTTTTTATTTTCTTGTTTAGAGTCTTTAGACTTTCAAGGTTTTAGAGGTGATGATCAACTATATATTTTTGGTGTTCCTACTTCCAATAGTTAAGGAACAAAGCTAATGAATCTCTTCCTTTATTAGATAAGAAGTTCATATAAGAAATAACAAAGGTATCAAGATACGTGCTGTTGAAACTCTCATGAAACTTTCTTTTTCTGGTGATTAATAGAAACACTGGATTTGCTTGAACAATGAACTGTAAAGTATCTTGGACTTTTTTGGCATTTCTTGAAAGAACATTTTGTACATGAGGAACTGAATTTTATAGTTTTTGGAACCCATACATTGTAGACAAAAATAAACTGATCTTGGCTTCAGAAAATAGGAATGGTATAACATGATATATATATACTGACTGACGTTCTGTATTATTCTGGAAAAAACTGATCTTGGCTTCAAAAATTGATTTGTTAGTAGACAATGTCTTCACTGGAGACACAGTTAGTAGTTCACTTGTATAACATCACATCCACTCTATATATAGCATGTTACTCAGTTTTTTTAATTTCTGCAATCATTGACAAGTTTGCATCTAATTCACAGACGAGTCATTTTTTTTGTCCAGACAAGTGAAAACATGCGGAGATTAAAATTGAAAGGTATCAAAATTGTCCAATCTGACTCTACTGCGAACAATGCAAGTGGATGTGATGTTGGTGGTGCTACAACATCTAACACTTGCAGCAGTAATCCATCAAACCATGTTGGTTCTACAAGGTCTGCTCCATTACCTAGTGTTACACCACATAGCTCTATTCCATCATCCTCAGATGATTCAAACCTTAATGATCAAGTTGCAACCAGTAATACATGCACAAGATTAGATAATCTTCAACCAATCAATGAAGCCAGTGAATTAGATTCAGGTAATTTCATGCTTTTCAACTATAATTAAAAATCACTATAATTGCATGAATGCTTAATATGTTATGATATGCGTATGTATTATTGTAGTTGATAATCAAGGACAACAAAGAAAAAGGGGTCGAACCACTATAAAAGAGTTATGGACATTACCTCCTCAAGAAAGGATTTTCGTGAGTTCCAATCAATTAGGACAACCAGTTGGACCCGAAGCACAATTATTGGCTGCATTTCTAGGTATGCTTACTCGATCAGGCCAACATATTGGCCTCCAATATGAGAGTTGGCATAAAGTACCAAAACATTGAAGGATGAATTGTTCAAATTTATTGTGGTAAAGTCACTTAACTGAAATGTTCAAATGTTATGCTTATAAATAATTGAATTGTTCAAATTTAGTAAGTTCTATTACTAATCCAAATGGTTTATAATGTTTTATATAGTTAAGATTTTCCCTTCAAATTTCAAGAAAGTATGTGCTCAAATCTTTGGGGAAGAAATGGAGGGATTATAAGCATGATTTGAAAACAAAACATTTCAAATGAGAAGAAAGTCTGCAGGCGAACAAGGACAAACATCCAAGTGCTACTATTCGATGGCAATGGGAACAATTAGTTGACTTTTGGTATTCAAAGAAAGGAGAGGTTGGAGTAAATATTTTGCTTATTTCAATGAAAGTATCTTATCTTTGTTATTTATAATTTAAAATGCATGTCATATGCAAGATTCTGAAAAACTTGAGGTTGCTAGTAGAAAGCAACAAAAATATACACACACTTGTCAATCGAAGAGTTTCGAGAGAAAGGAAAAGGAAATGGTAAGTAACTATAAAATTTTTATGTTTGTGATTCAAACTAATTTGTGTCCAATTACTTGTAGGAGGTTACCACAGGAAAAAAAGTAGGTCGCCTTGAACTGTTTAGAGTAACCCATACTAAGAAGGATGGGTCTCACATGAATGTGGAAACCAGACAAATTATGGTAATACCTATGTTTTTAGTGTTCTTTAATCACTTCACAATTTGTTTTAAATTATATTAATTCTTTTAAAAATTGTTTTTTGATATAGGAGTCGGCCAATGAGAAGTTAGTTGGATATCAAACAATAGATGAGGATATGCAAATGGTTGAAACTGAGATTCTGACACAAGTTATTGGAAAAGAACGATGTGGCCGAGTAAGAGGGGTTGGGTTAGGTCCAACACCCCAAAGCTATTATGGAGGCTCGAGTACCCGAAATTCTTACAACTCAAACACTCAATCAAGTGAAGTTGTTGAATGAATTCATCAAATGGAACGAGAAATGCAAAAAATAAGAGATGAACGTGAGCAAGAATGAGCTCAAGTAGAACAACAAAATGCTCAATACAATGCTCTTCTTACCTTTTTACAAAATTAGTTTCCAGGTGTTACGATCCCCGGAATAAACAATATTGGCTCATCCTCATCACAGGCCCATGTATTATAAAAGTGCACAAATTATTTTGGTTATGCCTAGGTCCATCTTGTAATGATTTTATTTTAGTTTCAGGATAACTCTTCTGGAGATAATTAATTTATGGCGTTGGTGATGCATTGGAGGTCTTTAGTGGTATATGTTATGTTATGGTTTTATGTGGAACAAGAATCACAGAATTAGTGTTTATTGGTGTTTTTCGAACTTATTGTGTTATGTTTGGAATCCCTAATGTGTGACTTCTTGTTGGAATGAATATGGAATATTATTACAAATCATCAACTATTGTTTATGTTTAATTATTTGTGGATGTAAACAAGTATATGTGTGTTGTAATGCCATTGATTATTCCAGGTTTTTCAGAAGAAATGCCCAAAAAAATCTGAATTGTTGGTTAAATTATTCAAATATAGTTTTATTGTTCGCGGTGTTTATTTCAAAAAACGCCACGAAAACCGGGAAAAATTCTCAGATTTGGATAATATTTTCTGCATTTATTATATAAACGCCTCTGTTAGATGGATAACTCATGGCGTTTTACCTATAAACGCCGGTATAATGGCAGCAACTAATTGCGGCGTTTATAGGTATAAACGCCGTTAATAGCACCAATCGCCGTTCAACGTCGTCTCGTTCATACCGGCACTTTATATAATAAGTGCCGCTAAGTTGGCGGCGTTTATTATATAAACGCCAGGAATATCCCGACGAAAGTTTCAACGGCACTTGGCCCGGCGTTTTCTTATGTCGCTAGGATTGTAAATGGCGGCGTTTTAAAACGCCGGTAAAGCACAAATTAAGCGCCGCGAAATGTCTACTATGGTGTAGTGTGGTAACGAGGATACTTGTATTAGGGCATTTCATTTATATTATACATTGTTATTATTATTAATAGCCATTTATTTTGATGTTCATATAAATCTTATGATGGGATTTTAATTAGTTTTGAACATTGCAATCCATGTGTATTATGTTAAACTTTCCACTCTTTGTGGGATAAAGAGGAGAGCACTAGAAAGGTTTGATACTTATACACTTAAATAGTTCACAAATTGGAGAACCTTTAATTGGGCATTAAAGATTCGTAAGAATTTGTATGACATATACTTTGACAAAGAGTGCTAGTTGAACACTATAGAATAGTGGAAGTATATGTCATAAATGTATCAGTGAATTTGTGTATTTGAACATGACTCGTAACAATCCAATCACATGGGTTTTACTCTTTGACAGTCAATGATTTGAATTGTTGGTTATGATCATATGAGTGGATCTTAGACCTAAGGTATCATGATCACAATATACCTGTGACATCTAGTTTGTTACTAGAGTGGTTAGGTTAAGTTTACCTTCTGGTAGGACCAACCTCGAAGCGCGATTATGTCGGGCAAGTAGCAGTTATGAGTGATCATCAAGAAAGAATTCATTCTCTTAGAAGTAAACGAGTTAGTATCCTATGTGATTATAAGTTTGTGAGATTAGAAGACCTTGGTCAAGGCAGTCAAACTAATCGTGTGGGACACAAAGGGTAGTTTGGTAAGTAATCTCACTCTAATATGGTTATTTGCATATGATCGAGTTCAATGAGTTTGACAATTTCGATGGCTCTCACTCGGTTGGGATATAAGAACGAAGGGTTTATACATATATGGTAATCATAATTGGAAAGGTTCATAATGATCTACTCATTCGTGTTCAATTGAGTTATGACATAGGGCCACAAGGCTGGCTAGGTGTCACCCACGTCCTTTGATATCCTCCCATTGACAATCGGAACGAACCTAGGGAGTCACGTTTAAAGGGATTAAGAATCACTCTCGTTTTGAGTGTAGGGTAAAATTATCAATTTACAATTTTACTTTATAGGATAAGTGAAATTGTAAATTGATATAGGGTTTTTGTCTTAAGTTTAAATTTTGATTTGAATTCGATGGAGCCGAATAGATAATTAAAATTATAAGGACTCAAAACAAAAGTGGTTTTAGTTACATTAGGACTCATATTTCTAATAGAACTTCTATGATAATGTTTATCATATTTTGAAGGTTCATATTTTGAATAGTACTCATAATTGAATAATGTTTATCATATTATGAAGGTTCATATTTCGAATAGGACTTATAATTGAATAATGTTTATCATGTTTTATGAAGTCTTTATGAATATGACTCCTCTCTGACCTTAGAATCAATCTATTAATTTTCTAGTGAGAAAAATCCCCAAGCTCTCTCTTCCTCTCTAACCCTAGCCGCTATTTGGAGAAGAAGAGGAGATTGTTTTTTAATTCTGGTGTGTGATCTAAAGGTGTGGGACTTTCGTTCGGTGCTAAGAGATCTATGACAATCCGAGAGACAAATTCGGCATATCAAAGGAAAGGCTTTCAAACATTAAGAGGTCATTTTCTAGGACTTTTAATTAAAGTACGGTGTTCATTAAAACAATTAGAACATATCACAAATTTAAAATTACTTCCACATGCCTTTGATGATGTTATTTGATTTTTGCGATATTACCTAGCATGAAGATTAAATTTTAAGCATTGATGAAGCTATCTTTAGAACATGATGAAGATTTAGTGAAGGTGTTTGAAGCCAATTATTGTACAATTGAAGAGTAACATATTTGGTGTGTAGTGAAGACCAAGTTTAGGCATGTATGAAGATCTTGGTGGGGTTCCTACTGACTAGTTCTATTGTTCATCAAGATTAGGAGGATTAAGCCGCCTATAACTCGACTAAACTAGGAAAGTCGGAGGTGTCCTATAACTGAATGTTGTAATTAATCAGTGTAAGTATAAGTATGTGAGCCAAGTTGCAACTTAATTGCGATAAAGTTGCAGCACTAGAATATAAGTCTTTACTTATAGGGGTTTAGAATGTAGGTAAAAGAGGCCTAAGAACTAAGTATAGAAGCATTGGGTTGATGGGAGGTTGGTCAACATGGTCTTCAAGGATAAGATCTTTGACCACTATCTACCCTTGGTGAGGGTGTATTTATAAAGAACATTTTGTGGGCCCCAGCCGACTCTTAAAACCTGGATTAGTATGCTAAGCTAGTGGTTCCATTTAAACACCATCTCTTTGTCTCCTTGTTGTGGATGTTAGCTAGGATGATGGATTCCCGGAGGAAATTCCAGGTCCATCCCATCCTTGCCTCCCATTTGGCCGAACCTTTACCCCTCCCATGACCATCATCCTCACTACAAGAAATTATACTTTTTGTGATAACCAAAGTCGCTACTAAAAGAAGTAATTTTGGTCACTAATATTAATAGTAGCCATTTTTTTAGTTCGTCACCTCTTGTCACAAGTACCTCCGGAGCAAATACAATAGTGACCACTTTAGAAATTTGGCCACAATTACAAAAAAAAATTGTGACCAAATTATTGTCACTAAAAACTTCAATATCCGTGATCAAACAAAGTGGCCACAAATACTAAAAATTTTGTGGCTAAATTGTTGTCACTAAAACCTTTAATATTTGTGATAAAACTATATTGTCACAAAAACCTTACTATTTGTGATAATTTTGTTGACACAAAAAATAAGAAATAGTGACAAGTAAAATAGTCACAATAGTTCATTTTATTGTGACACCATTGTTGACACTAAATAATTGTAAATAGTGACAAAATTTTTTGTGACTGATGTTATTTTCATTAGTGACTATTACTTTGTTGTTAATGTTTTTTTAAATAGTGGATTTATAAAAATTATCTATTACGATAGTATTGTTACACTAATTTTGCACTAATGTAATAAATACGTTACAAATAATATTATTTTATACAAATTAAAACAATCACATCGTAACAAAATAAAGAAAATTATTAATATTATATAAAAATATTCAAAATGTACAAAATTTAAATTTCAAATATATAGATTGGAAAATAAAAACAAAACAAAATTATAAAATAAATAATTATTCTAAACTACTCTCCAAGATGAGGCACTCCCCTATGCATTTGATTCCTACAAAACAAACCAAAAAAAATAATCAAATAATTAGTTTATATGAAATTGAGATTTTAATTTATAATAGTATAATAAAAATGATAAGAAATTATACTAACTATTTAACATTTTATAAAATTTTATACTCACATGACTAGTTTGGGCACTTGATGTTGGGCTAGTTGATGGAAGTCCAATTGGGGTACATGGATTGAGTAAGATACTAGGAATTAATCCATTATCTCTCAAATGCGCAAAAACAGTTGAAATTTGTTTCATTTCCATGGCTTGCTTCTCAATAGCTACGCGTTGAGCTTGAATCTTCTCATCTTGGTTTTTTGTGGTTTCATTTAGTCTAGCAACCTCATCATCTAAATCACTTGCACGCTTTTCTGCAGCCTCAGCTTCTACTAAAATTTGACTCTTTTGTTGAAATGTAGATGTTATCCCTTTAAGACCTAAACCACGTGAGTAACTTGACTTTCTTTCTAAAACAAGACCAAAATGATCAACGAGTGGTAAATGTGCAGATGAAATCTTTTCTCTATTCTTTTCATCCTCTTTTTGAAGTTTGTCCTATATATTAATATAAAAATTAAGAATTCAGTAAGGTAATTATAAAAATTTCTTATAAGAAATTTTAGTTTGACTATGACTCCATACCATTATTTCTTCTCCATTTGGAACAACCCAAGTTCCATTTGGTCTTTGTCGTGATAACTTCCAAACTTTAACAGCATCTGGCCATTCATCAGAATCTTTATCTTTCTAAAATAACATAAAAAAACAATAATTAATTGAAACATTTGTTTAAAGTACAAATTTAAATTTAAAAAAATGAATTAAAATTTTTCTTTACCATCTCATATGCTATCTATATAATTGACTTTGTGCCACTAACTGCTTTCAACACTTGATTTTTGCTATTATTTGTGTTTCTTTCATTTTTCTCCTGCATATGAATAAACAATCTATTTCTAATAAAGAAATCAACTAGAAAGATAGTTAAAGTAGTTATCTTAAATTTACCTTAAAGTTTTGAGTCTTCCATTTATTGTCAATCAACCATTGCCAATCATCTTTATCCACATCCTCTGGACAATCTTTGCCCTTAAGATACTTTTGGTGCAAATGATAATGCCTATTTCTATATTGTGATTGTATTTTTTTCATCACAAAGGGTTGCACCTCATTTGAAAAATTAAATTTGTCCTGAAATTTGTATAAAAGAATATACCTTAAATAATTTCAATAATCAATTTTTGAAGAAAAGAATTTAGAATGTACATCACAAGTTGATTATGATTCTCTTCCAAACATATAGCTTAAACTAACATGGATGAATTTTGTAATAAATAACTAAATGTGACATGTTAAAATAGCTAGATATGCGCCTAAAATATTAAATTTGTTCTAACTTCTAACTTTAAGCCTTATATATTAAGAATTTGTAAATAATTATTCGTACCTTTAAAAATATCCATATTATCTTGATATCTTCATTAGGAATCTTTGTCCAACTAGCAACCTGAAGTGGTGCAAGTTGCCGAATGGCCAATGTGACTTCTGATTTGAAAAGATTGGCATGCTTACCACATACTTTATAGTATGGTGGAGGAAATTGAATATCGATTTGTTTTCCTTCGGCCTTCTTCTTGGCAAGCTTTATATTGATAGTTGGCCCTCGTCCACGTTTTCTAGAACTACTATTCCTATTTAGAAAAGTAACAATTAATAAACATATAATATTACATATAAAAATTTAATAATACACCCATATAATTTTAAAGATCATATCACCTGTGGCAACAACAACAACTTGTCTTTCAGACCTAGATGCTTTATATGAAGTTCCAATTATATTATTGGAATGTTGAGTATGAACATCTCTATCTTGAGACTCATCTACCATCCGAGGAACACTTTCTTCATCATCTGAACTTTCCATATTTTCATATCTTTCAATGGCAGCCATCTTAAACTTACAAAGATAAATACTTATTAGGAAAGAAAGCAAAATAAACATTGATTAAGAAGTGTATTAACAATTAAGTGTTCCATTATTAAAATTAAACTATATAATACCTGGAATGGCATCTTTGTCAAAGGATCAATATCACCTTTAGCTATACCTTGAACCAACTTTTGTGGTAGCCATGTAAGATTAGTTAAGATCTCATATATATTTTAACACAAAAAGAAAACATCTATAATGAAATATAATGAATCTACTAAGTAAAGGATATGGGCCTAAAAACTACAATTCAAAAGCACAATCATGAGGAATGTCTGACAAATGCACGATATCCTCCTTTGTAGTATCATAAACTCTTTGGTGTTGAAATGCCCAAATGGCTTTTTTAAAAGTTTCCTCATAGAGTGGTGGAATAGTAATAGAACTGCTTCTCAATTGTTTGATAACCTAAAAAAAGAACTATCAACTATATTATTCATTAACCAAGACATCGGCATTCAAGATGGCGAGATAAACATATAGATTATTGTCACTTAGTTCTTATCATATCATTGGAACATTTGCTTAAAATAGAAAGTATTCAATGGATGAAGAAAATTTCTTTACCTTCTTATAACTTTTGAACTTTTGGACAAGTGCATGTGCTCGTTTCAAGCCAATGCCAGGCAATGATTGTAGGTAGTCACATCCACTAAAAATGCACATCTCGAGTAACATATTTTTAGTAAATCCACTAAAATCAAGATCTTTATTTTTTCCTAACATTGAACACCTAAATTCAACACCATCCCCAAATTTGTCCATTTTGAAAATAATCTGAAAAAATATTCCAAAATTATAATTTTTTAAAATACATATAAAGGATGAAAAACATCATGAGTAAAAGACTAGCTATTGAATAACTAGTGGAAGGTGCATTGCATATAAATTAGAAAAGTTGAGTTTAATGTCTGAATTTAAATTTGCATATAATTTATTCTATCACACCCAAATGGTATTAAGTCTGAGTCCTCAGTAATGACTGCATCAACAAGCTTATTAATGGATATAAACGACATCTGGGCATCAGCCTCATAGGGTGCCATAAGATAATCAACTTTTTCCTTCTTCAAAACCTGAAGTGGTTTAAGCTTTGCAAGAGCACTTTCAAAATACACTATGAATAAAAACATGAATGATGGTAGAAACTAGAAGATAACTTTTTTTACCGAAATTAAATTTTTATTATTACCTGGATTAACTCCCAGGCAATTGATGGTGAGATATCAATAGCTTTTTGGAAGCATTCATAAGCAGACGAGGAATTTCCATTAGCCTCATGTTCAAGTGCTCGTTCAAGGTTTTCTTTCCTCACCCTGCATTGTTAAAGTGACTAAGATAATTATCACAATGGTTACTATTAAAACAACTATTATTTTAAAATAAAATTGCTTACTTCAGGAACAAAACCTAAGAATAAAATTGAAAATTTCTATTGCATATGAAAATTGAATAATGACCTATCAGTGCATGTTAAGATTAAGAGAACCCATTGTCATATACCTGGCACGCTTGGTTTCTACATCAATCTTCATTGGCATGAGGCCGCCATCAAATATAAGAATAGGTTTGACACCATGGCTACGTAATAGATTCACTCTATACATGCAATAATCAATATGCCTAAAAATTTATAAAAGCATATAGATGGATTAAACTATTAATTTATTCAAACAAATAAGAGAGTATCTTTTCAATATTTGTAATATTAGAAAAATTAAGCTCTTAGATCCTTGATTAAATATAACATCATAAGCAAGTATATAGTTTTAGAAATAACATAATATTCATAAAAATGCTTGATTAACTATTCATATGCTTGACAATCTACTGCTAAGATTCGTATTACTACTCATTAATCGTTAATGGCAAAACCAAAAATCACTAGTAGGGGACTGAAAGCACAATGTAAAAAAATAATCATGGAGCAAGGCAATTGTCTCCCATTAAAAAATAGTGCGATTATATAATTTTTTTTATTAAAACAACCATATGTATTTTGTTCAATGAACAAAATTACATTTGCATTCTTGATAACTCTACATGGCACATCACCTAATATCATTTCAATGTCATCGTCATTTATTATATTTACACTGGCCGGTTTTGATATCATATTAAACAATAGATAATAAAAAAAAACAATGAATTGTCTAGCCTGTTGGGCAAAAAAACTAAATAATGTCCTCATCAATGCATGTCGTGGTATCTTTGATGAACGCTACAAAGGAATCATATCTCAAGAATCTAAATCTTTGACACTAATAGCCCATCTAGAGAATAGTTCACATTGGATAATATGAGTTTTTTATTCTTAGATTTTGTTCCTAAAAAGAAAATTGTTGTTTTGAGGTTTTTTTCCTTTTTGAAATGGTCAAGTAATATGAGTTTTGGTAAGTTTTCGTGGCTTATTAGAGTACTGCATGCACCCTCTTTGTGTTTTTCTTAAATGGTCAAGTAATATGAGTTTTGGTAAAGTTTATACCCAAGGAACAATAAATGGTAGATTTTATGGATACCAAATTTCTTGTAATCTTGTATATTTAATCTTGAGTTGTACAATGACATAAACAACAATGAAAAATGATAGAGTCAATATTAAACACATTAGCTTATTTTTAATTATTTTTAATCAAATTTTGCACATAAAGTTATATTTTATTAAATTCCTCCTACTCAATTGTTTTAGAATATTTCGGAAGTTTCATTTTTTGAATTTCTCAATATATACCTTATTTTCAGGTTATGTTATTTTCAATTGATAGAATTAAATAGCAATTATTTTTCTCACTCTCATAGTTAATATATATATATATATATATGGGCATGCTAGACGCCCTCATTATCTAAATTCTAAAGATTTCAAAGTCAACCTTTTGCCTTAGCAAGTGAAACAAATTTCAACTCTTCTATGGCAGAGAGGGCACACCAAACCTTTTAAATTATAAACTTTATGTTAAATAATAGAAATTATAATAACATTTTTTTTTAAATTTTGCATGGTGAGAATTTAGACTTTCATATCCGCCAAAAGTTACTCTAATTAGCACACCCTCAACTATATTTAATTATTATTAATTTATTATAACTCTCATATTTCCTAAATATTATGCTCCACACCTTTTTAATCCGGCTCTAAAAACAAAAACAAAAAACAAAAACAAAAAAAAAACAAGCAAAATACCTAGAGGTGGGAAGGCCCTTGCAAATCTCCATGCTACAAGATAAAGCACCCTTGTGGAGCCACGAGTAGGTGTCAACAGCAACAGTCCGGCCCTGAAACTCCTCAGTAATGATTGGAGCCATGATTGACTTCATTAATGGAAGCAACCCTTGGATTCCCATCTTTCGGAACCTCTATCTATAGACGATTAATTGGGAGGCTGGTTGGGAAGGATGATCATCGGCAAAATGAATTGTTGAGAGAGATCATCAAGATAAGGCTAAGTAGGAGGTTTGGGGTGGGATTAAAATTTTATATATACTATTTGATATATTAAAGGATAATGATAAATTAAAAGATTCAGTATTAAAATTTTATCTATGTGATTCGATATATCAAACGATAAAGACTAATTAAAAGATATAGATTAAAGAAAGTGGATACCTACATATGAACCATCATGATTTCATTAAATTATATTATATAATCTTATCATCTTAATTAATACCAAGGTAGTCAAACCAGGCCAAGTCTAGAGGTCAGGGGTCGATGGGTTCGATCGTGTCGAACAGAGGTCAATAATAAAATAATAAAATAATAAAATATATATTATAATAATCAATAATGATAAAAATAATATACCTTATATTTTAATAATTAAAAACCACAATTAATTAAATATGATATTTAAAATTTTTATTTTATATATTTTTCTTTG